>NW_026057577.1:20528073-20648137 GCF_023721935.1 Panthera uncia | reverse complement strand
AAAAAAAAAAAAAAAAAAAAAAAAAAAAAAAAAAAAAAAAAGCAGCCCAAAAGGGCTTTTGTCACTGCTTCAGGATGAAGTCACCAGCTCTGGGGAGCTGCAGCTGCACACGTTTCCCTTTGACATCTGAACACAAAGCAGTGATCTCCAGGGTCTCCCTCTGCAAGTCCCCTGGGACATCAATGCCCAATTCATCCTCCTGAGACACGGCCTCCATTATGTTAGGCCACTGCTCCAGAACCAACAGCGGCTTTCTATTGGGCATCAGATTGCGGCATCTGGATATGAGCCAAAACCTGCCAGAGTTGTGCCATCTTCCTTCACTTTTCAGAAAGAGTTCTCCGTTCCAGCCATGTTGGTCTTCTCCCTGTGGCCTTGGTTGTATCATGTTCTGCCCTCCGTCTGTGCACCTGAGTATTCTCTGTGCTCTTTCCCAGCTCCCCACAACCTCCCCACCGCCCGGTTCCATGTCCAGGGCATGGCGAATCACATACCTTTCTGATACTGGCCTCCACCTGTTCCCTTCCGATGTCTGGATATAAGAAACTGTGTGATTAATACTTGCTGACTGCACAACTTTGAGTATATTTGCAGTACAGGACGACAATCAGCATTTTAAAAAGGGCTTGGGCTTACGTTCTCTCTCAACCTACACGGTCATCTCCTTCCCAGGTGTGATTTACAGCTTGTACTGGAAGAGGGCCATGGGGAAGATGGGAGAGGGAGAAAAAGGTGGTCTTTTCACTCTCCCTTTCACTGAACCAGCATTGTGTGTAAATGATCATTAGTTAGGTGAGTGATAATTTAAACCCTATGGCACCTCAAACAGACTGTCTTCATTGTTGGAAGAAACCATGATTACGAGCAGAATCATAATCAAATAAGTAACTTATCAGTAGTGGTATTTAAAAAAACTTTTTTTAATGTTTATTTATTTTGAGAGAGAGAGAGAGAGAGAGAGAGACAGAGCGTGAGTGGGGGAGGGGCAGAGAGCAAGGGACACGGAATCTGAAGCAGGCTCCAGGCTTTGAGTGCTCAGCACAGAGCCCGATGAGGGGTTCGAACCCACGAACCACGAGATCATGACCTGAGATGAAGTCGTACGCTTACCTGACTGAGCCACCCAGGCACCCCTCTGTAGTGGTATTTTGAGGCCAAGCACAAATGGAAAACAACAAAAGAAAATGACAAGAGAATATATCAAGGAGGCAGCAGTTGACTTTTCCAATTTCCAGGAAAGGTAGATTGATGCTGTTGATAGTTCGCTTTTATTATTTACACCCTCAGCATGTAAACAGTATTTTGTATGCTGCATTGCTTCGTGCTAACAAAATTTCTAAAAATATGTTTCATACAGCTCCTTTAAACAAAATATAATTTTCTCAGGGCCAAGGACTTTAAACTTAAACACCAGCAATTGCTAATTGTCAGAATACGCCCCTTTCATGTACCTAAGATATATTAGAGGACATTTATTAAAGCTTTGGCCTGAAGGATGTGTTTGGGGAAAGAGCTAACTTTTAAAAGCAGAATGAAAAACTTACCAAAACAGAAAGACAGAATACAAAAGAATAGGGTACAATGGGTGGCTCAGTTGGTTAAGCATCTGACTTTTGATTTTGGGTCAGGTCATGATCTCAGTTTGTGGGATCGAGCCCTGACAGTGCAGAGCCTCTTTGGGATTCTCTCTCTCTCTGTGTTCCCCACCCCCAAATAAAAAAATAAACAATAAAAAAAAAATAGGGCATGAAACCCAGAAAAACAATAGTGAAAGTACAGTATTAACAAATCTTTAGCTATTATGGGAAATATTCAAAATATCAAAAATATTAAGATCAGAAAGTACCTCAGGTACTTTAGAAATAACTATAAATTAAAACTTAGATTTTGGAGAGCAGCTGGATCATTAGGAATACATATACAGGAGGCAAGAGAGAAAAAGAATATGCCATGTGATAAATCAAAATAGCCATATGCAACTAAACGCAATTCTGAATGATCAAAGCAAGGCTGTTTACATGAGCTGGACGTGTAACTGGTCAAGTTCATAAATGTGCCTATCATCCAGAGCAGGAATGCTAGAATTTAAGGATAATTAAGAAGTTCTTTCAATGAGCTTTGCAGAGGGCCATGATTTTTAAACACCTCTACACCAAAAGAGATCTTGTATCCAAGGTAAATAGCCACAGCTGGTTCAATAACCACAAAACAATCAATGTGATTCATCACATCAATAAAATAAAGGACAAGAACCACATGATCCTCTAAATAGATGCAGAGAAAGCATATGACAAAATACAGCATCCTTTCTTGTTAAAAACCCTCAAGAAAGTAGGGATAGAAGGAGCATACCTTGAGATCATAAAAGCCATATACGAAAGACCCACCATTAATATTATCTGCAATGGAGAAAAACTGAGACCTTTCCCCCTAAGGTCAGGAACAAGATAGCGATGTCCACTCTCGCCGATGTTATTCAACATAGTATTGGAAATCTTAGCCTCAGCAATCAGACAACACAAAGAAATAAAAGGCATCCAAATTGGCCAGGAGGAGGTCAAACTTTCACTCTTTGCAGATGACATGATACTCTATATGGAAAACTCAAAAGATTCCACCAAAAAACTGCTAGAATTGATCTATGAATTCAGCAAAGTGGCAGATATAAAATCAATGCACGGAAATCGGTTGCATTCCTATACACCAATAATGAAGCAACAGAAAGAGAAATCAAGGAATCGATCCCATTTGCAATTGCACCAAAACCCATAAAATACCTAAGAATAAATCTAACCAAAGAAGTAAAAAATCTGTACACTGAAAACTATAGAAATCTTATGAAAGAAATTGAAGGAGACACACACAAAAAAATGGAAAAAGATTCCATGTTCCTGGATAGGACGGACAAATATTGTTAACATGTCAATACTACCCAAAGCAATCTACATATTCAATGCAATACCTATCAAAATAACACCAGTATTCTTCACAGAGCTAGAACAAACAATCCTAAAATTTGTATGGAACCAGAAAAGACCCCAAATAGCCAAAGAAATCCTGAAAAAGAAAACCAAAAGAGGAGGCATCCTAATCCCAGACTTCAAGCTGTATCACAAAGCTGTAATCATCAAGACAATAATATGGTAGAAGAACAAAAACAGAGAGATCAGTGGGACAGAATACAGAACCAGAAATGGACCCACAAACGTATGGCCAACTAATCTTTGACAAAGCAGGAAAGAATATCCAGTGGAATAAAGACAGTATCTTCAGCAAGTGGTGCTGGGAAAACTGGACAGTGACACGCAGAAAAATGAACCTGGACCACTTTCTTACACCATACACAAAAATAAACTCAAAATGGATGAAAGACCTAAATTTAAGACAGGAAGCCATAAAAATCCTCGAGGAGAAAGCAGGCAAAAACCTCTTTGATCTTGGCCACAGCAACTTCTTCCTCAACATGTCTCTGGAGGCAAGGGAAACAAAAACAAAAATGAACTATTGGGACCTCATCAAAATAAAAAGCTTCTGCACAGTGAAGGAAACAATCAGCAAAACTAAAAGGCAACCAACAGAATGGGAGAAGATACTGGCAAATAATTATCAGATAAAGGGTTAGTATCCAAAATCTATAAAGAACTTATCAAACTCAACACCCAAAAAACAAACAATCCAGTGAAGAAATGGGCAAAAGACATGAGTAGACACTTCTCCAAAGAAGACATCCATGTCTCCAAAGAAGACACCTGAAAAAATGCTCCACATCACTCATCATCAGGGAAATACAAATCAGAACCACCATGAGATACCACCTCACACCTGTCAGAATGGCTCACATCAACAACTCAGGCAACAACAGATGTTGGCGAGGATGCGGAGAAAGAGGATCTCTTTGTATTGCTGGTGGGAAGGCAAACTGGTGCAGACACTCTAGAAAACAGTATGGAGGGTCCTCAAAAAATTAAAAACAGAACTACCCTACAACCCAGCAATTGCACTACTAGGTATTTATCCAAGGGATACAGGGATGCTGTTTTGAAGTGACACACGCACCCCAATGTTTATGTCAGTGCTATCAACAATAGCCAAAATAGGGAAAGAGCCCAAATGTCCATCAACAGATGAATGGATAAAGAAGATGTGGTATATCTATACACTGGAGTATTACTCGGAAATAAAAAAGAATGAAACCTTGCCATTTGCAGCTACGTGGATGGAACTAGGGGGTATTATGCTAAGCGAAATTAGTCAGAGAAAGACAAATATCCTATGACTTCACTCATATGAGGAATATAAGGTACAAAACAGATGAATATAAGGGAAGGGAAGCAAAAATAATATAAAAACAGGGAGAGGGACAAAAACAGAAGAGACTCTTAAATATGGAGAACAAACAGAGGGTTACTGGAGGGGCTGTGGGAGGGGGGATGGGCTAAATGGGTAAGGGGCACTAAGGAATCTACTGAAATCATTGTTGCACTATATGCTAACTAACTTAGATGTAAATTAAAAAATAAGTTAAATTAAATAATTAAAAAAAAAAAGATAAATAGCCACGTGCTTAGTTTTTGAAACTACCACATCCTGAACATGATAAGGAAGAAGGGAAGGACAAACATTTAAGGACTGTCTCTGTCTCAATAGATTTACATTTGAAAGGAAGACAGCACCCATAAAAAACCAAACTCACTGTCATATCAACCCCCTTAAAACCCAAAATGTAAATGTTAATGCCTCCATTTTGGAGGTGTCAGAATTCAGTAGGGTTCCTTCACAGAATTTGGAACCTCATTTTAAAAATTTCTTTTAATTTTATTGATTTACTTCCAGAGGGAGAGAGAGAGAGCCCAAGAGGGGGAGGACAGAGAGAATGAGAGACAGAATCCCAAGCAGACTCTGCGTTGCCAGCTCAGAGCCTGGTGTGGGGCTCAAACTCACGAACCATGAAATCATGACCTGAGCCAAGATCAAGAGTCGGACGTTTAACGGACTACGCCAGCCAGGCGCCCCAGGAATTTCATTTTAAAGGAAAAGAGGACCAAAAGGTAGTACAAAATTAGAAGGATAAGGGTTTCAGGCCCAAGTCATAAAAAATGACAGAAAACAAAGCAAAAGGAACAATTAAATGTATACCACGAGTGCCAAAGAGAAAGTCTGTAGTGTACGAACCTGAGAGGTGGGTAGAATCATAAAAATCAAGCGGCTGAGGCATGGTACTGCCGGATGAAGGGGTGCGGGTGTCACTGAGCAGAGGAGACTCAAGTTTATGAGAAAGCAACAGGGCGTCCTGCTCTGAAATGAGGCAGAGCTTTCTTAAAATGATACTCCTGAGAAAATTACGGTCTGTTCTCTGATCGATGGGTACTGGAAGAAAGGAAGGGGAGGGGGCCTGGATTTATAGCTTGTCTTCCAGGAAAGAGAAGGAAGAGGGCCAGATGTTAGGAGAGAAAGGGGAAAAGCTACAAATCCCCAAAGCAGGTCGTCACTAGTCCAGTACTCGGGCAGAACCTGTCTCTATGTTAATAATGCCTCCTGAATTAAGTTTCCTTTCTCTTGGTACCATACGTGATAGTAACTTTTAATCGGGAGAGAGAGGGAAAGTATCATGCCAGAAACACACGTACTTAACCAGAAGGGGATAGTTTACCTATTAATAGCACAGTAACATTTAAAGGTTTAAAAAAACAAACCAGAGCCACTGGATGCTGGCTTGAAGAGAGAAATGTGTGTTTTTGTTTCGAGGCCCTCCCCCCCACCCCCACCTGTGTCCGTGGAGACAGGCTGGGCTGCTTTGGCCCTCAGCTGTTGGAAGAGACATTTGGACTGGAAGCACCGGAGATCCGAACCGCCTCTGCTCCCAGTGGCTGTCATCTGTGAGGACTAAAGTGCTTTCTTTCCTCTTAACACCCTTCATTTCCTGGAACTCTTTCTGTTCTATGTAGCGGTGTGTGTGTGTGTGTGTGTGTGTGTGTGTGTGCGCGCGCGCGCAGGGGCAGATCAAAAGCCAGCGAGCTGAAAAACCCAGATACGTGGGCATCGCAGCGGAGTTAAAAGTTGCCACAAGAGTCCAAAATAGCACCAGAGAGCGCTCCGGAAAACTGTCTCTCCTTTGTTTCCCCCCCCACTTGAACTACTTCCTCTGTCTTCTGTGCTCTGCTCTCACGGTTCAGAATTGCATGTGTGTGAGGACAGCTCAGGATGTTCACTGAGCTGTGCTGTACAGGAATTTCCAGAAAAGTCAGCTTTCAGACTTCCTGCCACATCACCCCCAGTGATCAAAATGGGCACAGACCCTTTGGACGTCATGAGTGCACATGAAAATTCTCTTTGTTTAAACACTTTCTATTTCCAAAAATCAGGATTTTTTTTTCCCAATGAAAATTAAGAGGACTCAACTACCAGATAAGAAAGGTACTGTCACTTTTAAAAAATGCAATACCCAGCCATTAGAGAAAACAGTTTTCTATAAGAAGCTTTGGTTTAACCAAAACACTTCCAAACTAGATACTTACTTAAGCAAAGAACATTTCATGCTACCCAAAGGCAAAAAAATTTACAAAGTGTACATTGTTGGTTGTTTCAAGTTGTAAGACTCAAAAGTATTCATGTGACCTGCTTATGAAAGTAAAGCTGTGAACTGTCTCTTACCTGTTTTTTTTTCCCGCTGGAATCTATCGCCGTGTTTTTTACTTATTAGTGTTAGAGAAATATTTGATATTTATATAATATATCATATGCTATAAATAATATAGCACATATAATATTGCTACTAACATGATGTATCATATAAATTATATAACAAAATTGTTATTTCATGTATCAAAATAGGTAATAATTATAGTGACTCCTCACTGCTGGTGAAAGGAAGTGTTTATCCCAGTATTTTAAAGATAACTAACTTGCACAGGATGGAAGAGTTAGAATTAGTGTAATTTATACATGAAAATTATTTCAAGAAAATAAGAAGTTTAAATAGATTTTATTAGGTCTTACATCTGACAGCCTTACTTCCTGTCCTTATTTTCTCCCACCACAAATATGCATTTTCTCTACCTGCGCTGAAAATGTTTGCCAAACATCTGTTGTCTGCCTCTTCCTTCTCCCTTGCCACCCATTCGTACTGGATTTTCCAGATGACTTTAAACTGGCATCACTGTTCTCAAAGAGCATTCACACCCACAGGGTGACACCATACCACGCCTCATGATGACTTCATGAAGTGAGTGTGTAAGACAGGTATTATCCATATCTCATAAATAAGCAAACTAAGTAAGAGCACTGAGGGACTACATAATAATCTGAGAGCTGTTACTCCCACACACTATCTGTTTCCCACTAAACCCATTTAGACACGAAGACCTGTGGAATTTATCTGCTTAATATTTTTCAGTTATGTCCCCTCCTGTCCTTTCCCAGTGCTGCTGGCTTTGCCGGGGTCCTCAATGTCTTCTGCCTGGGCTACTGTATTTCCCTACTTCATGTGAGCTATGAGAGACACTCCCTCCATCTCACACCTTACCCTGTGATCTTGGAAAAACCCAAATATGATACAACACTCATATCATCTCCCCACCACTACTCCAACGAAAACATTTCCAGTTCTCCACTGTCTAGAGGATGCTGCTAAGGATGAATTAAGGAGACCCTCTGCAATTTGGAACCTCCCTCCCTGGCTTTTAACCTTCTGTCATATTGCCCCCCAGTCGTGCACTTGTACTGCTTAAGCCGTCCTTCTGTCTTTCCTGGTCCCTGGCAAGCACTGATTATCTTCCAAGATTTCTGGCTGGACTTTGTCCTATACGGAAGCTTCCCAGTCCCTGTATGCCCTGAGGACTGAGTCTCCTTTTTAAAACTTTTTTTTAAAGTTTATTTATTTTGAGACAGAGAGAGAGAGAGAGAGAGAGAGAGAGAGAGAGAGAGAGAATCCCAAGCAGGCTCCACACTGTCAGCACAGAGCCCAGCGCGGGGCTTGAATCCATGAATTGGGAGATCATGACCTGAGCCGAAATCAAGAGTTGGATGGCTCTACCGAGCCACCCAGGTGCCCCTTAGGCTCCTTTTATTTTTTAATTTTCATTTTTAAGAAGTGTTGCTTCTTAAAATTTATTTATTTTTTTAATTAATTTATTTATTTTTGAGAGGGGGAGGGGCAGAGAGGGAGAGAGAGGAGAGACAGAGAGAGAGAGAGAGAGAGAGAGAGAGAGAGAGAGAGAACCTCAAGCAGGTTCTGTGCTGACAGCGCAGAGCCTGATGTGTGGTTCCATCTCATGAACCATGAGATCATGACCAGAGCCAAAATCAAGAATCTAACATTTAACCCACTGAGCCACCCAGGCGCCCCATGAAAATGCTCCTTCCCAGTACCCTGTAAGGTATGACTTCCATGGCAACTACATGCATTAATGTGAGGTTTGCTTTAACATTATGAAAGGCTACCATAAGCCTCTGGGGGGCAGGATCCAGGGTCTCTGTGATTCTAGGGGGAAAGTGCTCCATTCACTTCTACTTAGGTTCATCAAATCAGCACCAGACGCCAGGCATTCTGATTTCTAGTCCAGAGCCCTTTGTGGCTACACTAGACAGCAAAAATAGCAACATGAAGGGACGTCCTTCACTTGGGATTCCTGGACTTACAAAGCCTGGCATGAGAAAGACCAGAGAAGTTTCCTACTGGGTTGGATATCGTTGTGGCAGAGTTAGATGAAACTGGCCAGGGGTAGTTTTTGTGAGGCAGTGGCCTGCCCTTCTAATTCTTCCAGGCAAAGATCTCACAAAATGATACAGCAAATACTGTGGGTCAAGAAGGAACATTTCCATTGAGGAAGCTTTATGGTTTCTTCCCAGGAAACTGGGTGAAAGGTGGAGCTTTACTAAGCCCATATGAGCTCATCACTGCTCCTGGGAGGAGCCATCACACCTTAGTTGGTTTTGTTTTTTTAAGAGTCTAAAGGGCAATGCTTAGATAGTGCAGATTCCCAGAAGCTGGAAGAAAACAGGATTGCCTTCCTTCGTTTTACACCTCTGAAATGGATAAGGCTCAAGGAGAGTAATCTATTCCATCATCTTGTGGCTTCCTAAGAGCAGCCCAATGCATGGTTTCTGGGAGTGGCACCTTCATAAGGGATGTTATGATATTTCAGTGTCTTAATGACAGCCTGGCTTTCTTGCCTCCCCCACACCAGGTCCTTGCTCCCACGGCCTCTATTCCAGAGCTGCTCTTTGTCATACCACACTGGTATTTAGAAATTCTTTTTTTTCCCCCATTTTAAAAAATTTGGGGTAAGGGAGTTAGGGTAGTGCGTGCACTTTTTATTTGACCAATGGAGGTAGGTGATGTTTATAAAAAGAATAGTGACAGCATTTGAAGATCATAGATCTCATTGGAAAAACTCAGGCTGGCCTACTTTTGGGGATTAATATTTAACTTACATCATAACTGACTGGGTAATTAAAACCTCCCACTCATTTTCATAAATTACTAGAAAAAATTTCCAACTACTTATTAGAAAAGTTTTATGATATATACAAAGTAGACAAAAGAATCATCTCCTCTTGGCCAATCGCGGTTCATCTGTATCCCACCCTCTCCTCCCAACTCCCATTCATTTTGAAGCAAATCCCCATATTATCACTGCATCGGTAACTAGTGCAGTAGGAGGCTAGATGTTGAATTAAAAAAAAAGGATAGGGGCGCCTGGGTGGCTCAGTCGGTTAAGCGTCCGAGTTCGGCTCAGGTCACGATCTCGCGGTATGTGAGTTCGAGCCCCGCATCGGGCTCTGTGCTGACTGCTCAGAGCCTGGAGCCTGTTTCAGATTCTGTGTCTCCCTCTCTCTCTGACCCTCCCCCGTTCGTGCTCTGTCTCTCTCTGTCTCAAAATAAATAAACGTTAAAAAAAAATTAAAAAAAAAAAAAGAAAGGAAAAAAGGATAAACACAATACCGATACCAAACCCCCAAAAGATTAACAATAATAACTGATTTAGAAAATATGTGAAATCTAGCTCTTGTTCAGGGAAGGTATTAGCATCACATACTATTACGGACGAGTAGCAGGACGTGCCATCCCAAAAGATGCTGCTTCGGTATGTGGACTATTTTAAGCTGTAGGCATTTGAAGGAGAACAGGTGCATGGAGAGGCTTACTCTGAACTCCCTTTCCCCACCTAAAGATGGATCCTCCAGAAGGAACTCAGGAGAGTTGCATCAACTATGAAGGATTGACTCACCACAAAAGAGCAGACTAGAAGCTCACACCACACCCACCCAGACAAACTGTCATAAATTATCATACCTCCTGCCTATTCTTCTTCTTTCCTAAAAATCATTAAGTGTCCCCTGAGAGGCCCATCTCTTCCCTCCCCTTGCCCTATAAAGGTGGTATTTCATACCGAATTCTAGAGCCACCTCTCTGAGTTACTCACTTTTTCCTGGCTATCTCCCACATACACATAAGGTCAACATGTTAATAACATTCCTCTCTTGTTAATCTGCCTCTTATTATAGGAGTCTTGGCTAAGAACTTGGGAGAGTAGAGGGAAAATTATTTTTCCCCCTCTCCAGTACTTAGGCTTTGAGTGGACGAAATCATCTCTAGGCACGTGCTGGATATCGGGAGTATCTAGTATGGGACTTGGGAAGGTTCATGTTCCCTGCACTAGTCCACATGGCCGGCACCAGCTTGGCAACTGGAGGTAACCCTTTGATATCTCCAAGTGCTGCAGTGTCTTCTCTTGGGGGCCTAGCTGCTTTGGCTACAATGGGGAGAAGAAACAGAAAGAGAACCTAATCTCAACACCTGGGCCGAATGAGGTCTTCTTGGGACGAAGGAAGAGACATTTGCAGTTACATGGGCCAACAAGAAGCTGGTTGCCATTGTGAACAGAACGGATCTAACAGGATGAGCTGCCATGACGGTAGGTGGGATGGTAGTGCCACACACGTATCTCGCCTGCAACTCATGTAGCACCTGCTCCTCTGTACCCCCTCCCAACTCTTGCCTTTCAATACCCAAGGGATATTCTCGAGAGAAACCTTACGCATGGCAGACATACGTGGTGGTGTGATAGCACAACCACCCATTTCCTCTGGCCCATCAGTACCATTTGTCAGTGAGGCCTTGGGCTGTGCTGGTATTCGAGGTTGTCTGGGCTTTCCCACAGATGTGCTCACTGGCTTCTGAGAATTTGCAGGGTTAGGTCAGCCCTCCTGGGCACAGTAAAGTGATGGAAAGTACCCATCTGAAAAGCATGTGGGTTTGAAACAAAATATGGCATTCTAGGTGCAAAGATCAGCTATCTCCCTCAAGTATTAGATTCTCAGACACTGTCAAGCATAAGTATATGCCACAAATGATAACTGCCCCCCTCGCCCTTTGCAAGAAGTTCCTGCCCATTCTTACAACAAAAACCTCTAGAATCCTGCTCATGAAAAAAGAGCTTTTATGTAACAATAATTTCTACCCTCTCCTTCAACAGCCTCATATAACAAACTGTCAGGTTACCTTACAGAGAGTGCTGAGATGTCTTTTCTCAGCTGAAGGCAAGCTTGTTTTAAAGGCAGCTAGCTACCTGCATGGTGTAGTTGGCTCAATCATGAGAGACAATGCGAAGGGCCCATCTTTTGCTGTATCCCTGAATCCCCTCACCACCATCCCTGCTTGCTCTTCCAACCCCCCTCCATTATGCCCCCCTATACTTCTTTAGAGTAATCTCTGACAAGGTAGGACTGAATTGGGGAGGGGAGAGGAAGGCATCTCTCTCTTTTACTGTTTCGAACATAATACCACCAACACGCGAAGTCTCTGGTGGCTGGTTTTACAGAGGCACAGCAGCAGGTGACCAGATAAAGGCTATCTCTGGAGATAGAGGAGAAAGATGTGAAAGGGTGTGAGCAGGCTATGTGGCCTCAAGCTTTTGCCTGGAGGGCCCGACTTTCTTACTAACTAATGGGAGCCTGGCCTAAGACTAGAATGCTCGGAATGACAATATTTAGCAAAATCAGAACACAGAATACAAATAAGGCTGAAGGACTCTCCTTTCTTCTGTGACAGGTCATTTTAGGGGTGCTTGGGCCATACGGTTTCTAGTAAAATCTGTCTGCGAACTCCATAAATTAGTGGTTCCCAAAGTGGGGTGTAAGCACCTTCTATGTTAGAACCACCTGGGAGATGCTGGGGAGTTGTAAAACTGAACTTTTTTTTTTTTTTTTTTAAGTTCATTCATTTTTTGGGAGACAGAGAGAGCCAGAGCATGAGTGGGGTAGGGGCAGAGAGACAGGGAGACACAATCTGAAGCAGGCTCCAGGCTCTGAGCTGTCAGCACAGAGCCTGATGAGGGGCTCTAACTCATGAATCACAAGATCATGACCTGAGTCAAAGTCAGACGCTCAGCAAACTGAGCCACCCAGTCCCCCTTTTTTTAATGTTTATTTATTTTCGAGAGACAGAGAGAGAGAGAGAGAGAGCGTATGCGTGCAAGGAGTCGGGGTGGGGGTAGGGGAGAGAGGCTGTTAGCAAAGAGCCCGAGGCAGGGCTCAAACTCACGAACCTCGAGATCGTGACCTGACTCAAAGTCAACGCTCAACTGAATGAGCCACCCAGGTGCCCCAACACTGAATGTTCTTAACCCTACTTCACATCCTTTTAAGACTTAAGTCTTTTTTTTTTTTTTTAAAGGATTTTTAAAGTAATCTCTACACTCAATGTGGGGCTCGAACTCACAAACCCAGATCAGGAGATGCATGCTCTTCCAACTGAGCCAATCAGGTGCCCCAAGACTTAAGTCTTATGCCCACTAAAATCTTAGAACTACTGACGTGAATATAAGCCAAGCCAAAGATTACTAGGCCAAGCGAGAAGCAAATGGATTACTTTTGTTTCTTTCACCCAGTGATCTTATAGTGTGAGATGGGAAAGAGGAGTCAATTTATCAGCATAAACTAGTACTTCTGAAAAATAATCCCCATTGATGATGACTATTTTATGCTACCTCAGGAATGAAGTTCCTGTATTAGTTAAATGCACTATCCAGAGTCTAAACACCAACCATGGTTTGAATTTTCTTTGGGAGACACAATTACTCGTGATTTTTGTTTTATTTTTTGCTATGATCTATCATTGTCAAGGTTACTACAGGTAGCCTCTCATAATCACAGATGTTAATGTGTTTGAAACTTCTTTGAAAAAGACAACGGGCTCCTGGGTGGTTCAGTCGGTTGGGTGTCTGACCTCGGCTCAGGTCATGATCTCATGGTTCACGGGTTTGAGCCCTGCATCCGGCTCTGTGTTGATAGCTCAGAGCCTGGAGCCTGCTTCAGATTCTATGTCTCCCTCTCTCTCTCTCTCTCTCTGCCCCTCCCCTGCTTGCACTCTGTCTCTTGCTATCTCTCTCAAAAATAAGTAAACATTAAAAAGAGGGGTGCCTGGGTGGCCTGGTTGGTTAAGCCTCCGACTTTGGCTCAGGTCATGATCTCACGGTCCGTGAGTTCGAGCCCCGCGTTGGGCTCTGTGCTGACCGCTCAGAGCCTGCAGCCTGTTTCGGATTCTGTGTCTCCCTCTCTCTCTGCCCCTCCCCTGTTCATGCTCTGTCTCTGTCTCAAAAATAAATAAACCTTAAAAAAATTTAAAAACAAAATAAAAAAAAATAAAAAAAATAAAAAGAGAAGAAAGCATAGGGATAAGGTTGGATTTCAAGACACTAGTTATGCTCAATGTCTTGTAAACAAGAGCAAATTTCAAATTAGGGAGGAATTTTTAGCACAAGGCGCACAGGAAAATTTCTAAGTTTTATAATGCATAAATGTGAATACACCTTGGAAAATACATTTATTATTATTTTAATTGTTTTTAATGTTTATTTATTTTTGAGAGAGAGAGAGAGAGCGTGAGAGCAAGTACGAGCGGGGGAGGGGCAGAGAGAGAGTAGGAGACACAGAATCTCAAGCAGGCTCCAGGCTCTAAGCTGACGGCACAGAACCCAACATGGGGCTCGAAGTCATGAACTGTGAGATCATGACCTGAGCTGAAGTCATATGCTTAACCGACTGAGCCACTCAGGCACCCCTGGAAAATACATGTTAGATAGTTTTGACTGAGTTTGTTTCAAAATTAAGAGTACTGTAAATATTCAGTTAAAGAAGGTAGTTGGCAATGAGGTTAAGAGTTAACCTTTGATGTGCTCAAGTTAAAACTTACAACATGAGAATCCAACACAACAAGCCACAAGTCTATCATTTAGGTTTATCTGGACATTCTTTTCTTTTTTTTTTTTTTAAAGTAGGCTTCACACCCAGCAAGGAGCCCAGTGTGTGGCTTGAACACACAACCCCAAGATCAAAACCTAAGCTGAGATGAAGAGTTAGATGCTTGGGGTGCCTGGGTGGCTTGGTTGGTTGAGTGTCCGACTTTGGCTCAGATCGTGATCTTCCATTTCGTGAGTTCAAGCCCCGCATTGGGCTTCCTCCTCTCAGCACACAGCCTGCTTTGAATCTTCTGTCCCTGCCCACTCCCCCATCTCTCTCTTTCAAAAATAAATCAAACACTTTTAAAAAAATTAAAAAAAAAAAAAGTCGGATGCTTAACTGACTGAGCCACCCAGGCACCACTAGTCCAGACTTTTTAAAATGCTTATTCTTTCAGAGGGATTTTAGAATCATTCTCTACTGTTGGGAGAGAGTCGCTCAAATTCTGTTTGAACTTAAAATTTAAGGAACACGACAATCCTTATAATGTTAAGTTTTCCTTTCCTTTCAAAGAGGTAAACCTCTCCATTAAGCTGTCTTCTATTGTAGGTATACTATTTTAACTCCTCTTAAACTTTTTTTCTGGCTCCTTCATATTTCTTGTTGCTTGTCTGTACATTTTCCTCCAATTTGTTTTCTAAATTTGTTACTGTCGATGTGAAAGGCAATGGATTTTAAAATATTTCCTGATGATCAATCTATTGACTACTCTCTGTTTCTGTTTGAGGTTAAAAAGGGACATCAGTTTTCACCTATACTCAGCATACAGGAAGTCCAACCTCCCGGGGGTTAGTCTTGACAGCTGCCTCTTGTGGTCCTTATTGCCTTCATCCTCCAAGAGAAGGACCACTTCCCTTTCTTGAGAACTTTGAAACCTGGCTCCTTGAGTGTCCACGTGAACGGCATCCAGCCACTTGGCACTAACTGCATTAGATCACTGACTGCTCAGACGGCTCCCTACGGAAATCCTCTCTCCTGCTGTCTGCCTGAAGTCTTCTGTCATTCCCGTTCTCAACCCTCACCAGTCCTGCCATACATGCTTTTCAGCCTCAGACACAGATAACTGTCTTTGATAGTCTATGTTCTCCCTGGCTGATCAATCCCTTCTGGCTTATCTCCTGAATTGGCTCAGACCACCTCCATGTCTGATGGCCTTTCTAGCCATGCCAGACCTTCTGCCAGCATCAATATCCTAAGATGGGCTCAAAACCAGCCCTTTTAACCCCCTAATTCCTGGGTGGTGACCACTGTGGAAGGGCGGAAATGAGCCCTTATTGTGGACTGGTGCTGCTGTCACTGGACACTCAGCAGCCCGTGGACATCCCTCCCGTCCCGTTCCAAGGCCCAAGCCAAACACAACTCATCCCTCTGGATGAAAGCGGCCATGTCACAACTCAGCTAAGAAAACTGAAATCTGGAAGCATTCAGAGGAATGTAGCCCCGTGTGTTCCCCTGACCCACCACGGTGTGTGGTATGCATCTGTCACATCCGTGTACTTCTCCAGTTTCTGAAGACGAGGGCTCCCTCATACTGACGTGCAAGCACATTCTCCCACACCGCTGGGCTTGTGCCATCACGTAGTCCGTCTCTGTGGTACGTCATCTTTCCCCTCCCTGCTGGCTTGCTCAGAGTTTATGTACAGTCTCACAAAGCTCTCTCATTTAAAACCCCCAATCAAAACCTTCCTTTGACCTCACTTCCTCTAGTTTCCTCCCTCCCTTTCCTTCAATTCTCAGGGGAGTCTCTTGAAGCTACAGCCTATCCATGCTGTGTCTCCCTCTTCATTTCTCATTAACCCAATTCACTACAGTCCGGCCTCCATTTCCAATGCTCCACTAAAATTTCTCTGGCAGAGTTCGCTGGTGATCTCTGTATTGCTAAGTGCCACAGGCCCTTCAGGAGTTCTCTTAATGCTGCTCTTGGTAGTGCCTGCCCCTGCTATCTCTTGAGAGTCTTAGTCCTTGGATTGTTTTTTCATGACTTGATTCCATTTTGTTTCCTTTTATTATTGTTTTGTTTTCTGCTGTGCCATTGACTCTCCATCACCTTTGCGGCCTCTTCTGACCTTCATTCCAACATAAAATCATTCCTAGGTTCTCTCTTTGGGACTCTTCTTTCCATTGGAAAATTCCGTCCACCCTCATGATTTTAACTATCACCTATATGCTGACATTTCCCAAACCTGCCGCCTGGCTCTGACCTTCTAGGGTTTTCTGACAACCACCACCAATTCTCTGATTCTCCAGACACCAGCTGGGGATCCAACAATCCAATCCGGACACAAATTACCTGGAGTTAGCATACACTACAGGTTAAGGGATCAGTCCCGAAGACTGCCCCCACTTCAAGATGCCAGCTCTAAGCCCCAGGCTGAGTGACTGTAAATTAGGGGTTCTCATGACCCCCTCATCAGGTTGGATAATTTGCTAGATGGCTTACAGAACTCAAGGAAATGCTTCCCTTCTGAGTTTATTATCAAGAAAACAATTCAGGAACAATCAGATGGAAGCGATGCCTAAGGCAAGGTATGGGTGCAAGTGCGGCTCCCCTGTGTTCACTGGGTGCGTTAAATCCCGCAGTACCTTGATGGGTACACTAATCTGAAAGATCACCAACTCCTGTTCAAGAGTTTTTACAGTGCCTAATCTCAAGCCCCCTTCACCTCCTAGGAGGCTAAGGGTAGGGTTGTAAGCTCCTATTCTATTCTCACTTGGCCATTTTGTTGATCAGCCCCACCCTCACTCCATCTAAAGGCCCTACCCTAAAACACGTTTTTAGCATAAACTCAGGTGTGATCAAAAGGGGCTTATTTTGAGTAACAAAAGATACTCCACCATCACTCAGGAAATACTAATTTTAGGAGCTCTGTGCCAGGAATTAAGGACAAAGACAGAATACATTTCTTTGTTTTTTTTTTTTTTAATTTTTAAAATGTTTGTTTTTGAGACAGAGACAGAGCATGAGTGGGGGAGGGGCAGAAAGAGAAGGAGACACAGAATCTGAAGCAGGCTCCAGGCTCTGAGCTGTCAGCACAGAGCCGGACGTCAGACTCGAACTCACAGACTGTGAGATCATGACCTGAGCCAAAGTCGGATGCTTAACCGACTGAGCCACCCAGGAACCCCAAAATACATTTTCTTTTTTTTTTTTTTTTAATTTTTTTAACGTTTATTTATTTTTGAGACAGAGACAGAGCATGAACGGGGGAGGGTCAGAGAGAGGGAGACACAGAATCTGAAACAGGCTTTAGGCTCTGAGCTGTCAGCACAGAGCCCGACGCGAGGCTCGAATTCACGGACCGCGAGATCATGACCTGAGCCGAAGTCGGCCGCTTAATTGACTGAGCCACCCAGGCGCCCCCCAAAATACATTTCTTATTACAGCACAGACTTTTATCCCAAACTTAACTCTTATAAAAGGAAATTCATCACTTTAATATCCCCAAACTCCTTTTTCTTCTACCTCCCATGGCTTTATTAATGGCATCACAATCTATAGAGTCTTCCTGGAGAGAGAAATTACCAGTCATTCTAGCTTCTTCCCTCCATCAATTCAACTCATCACCAGGCTCTTCCAATTTTAAGCCTTTTGACATTTCTCAAACCTATTCTTCCCCCCCTTCTCCTACTAAAACAATGTCATCTGGATTGTTTCACAGCCAGTGAATCCCTGCTTCCAGTTTTGTTCTCCATCAAATCTACCTTAAACCTTGCTAATGGGGTCATTTCTAAAAAACTCTCACCTAGCTGTTTCACACTGATTCCTATTTTTCCTTTTAAACTTAGGTTTCACTAAGTGTCACTATTTCCTGCCAGGAAGTTGTTATTCAGTCCTTACACTGGGCTACTTTCTCCTACACTATTCTCCTAAAAATAGCCTGTATAGGGGCAACTGGGTGGCTCAGTTAGTTGAGCATCCAACCCTTGATTTGGGCTCAGGTCATGATCTCATAGTTGTAAGAGCGAGCCCTGCGTCTGGCTCAGCGCAGACAAGCGCAGACAAGCGCAGGTGAAGCCTGCTTGGGATTCTCTCTCCCTCAAAATAAATAAACATTAAAAAAGATTCTCTCTCTCTCTCTCCCTCTGCCCCTCTCCCAGCTCATGCTCTTCCTATATATAAAAGAAGAATAAAAAAAATAACCTGTACATATCCTTTTTATTTTTTATTTTTGAGAGAGAGACAGAACATGAGCGGGGGAGGGGACAGAGAGAGAAGACAGAGAATCCAAAGCAGGCTCCAGGCTCTGAGCTGTCAGCACAGAGCCTGACGCGGGGCTGGAACTCGTGAACCTTGAGATCATGACCTGAGCCAAAGCTGGACACTCAACCAACTGAGCCACCCAGGCGCCCCTGACCTGTACTTATTACTTGTCACAATAGACTGAAATTCATATTTAATATCATATTAAGACATTGCTCAAATTACAGTGACATCTGCTCTGGAGGGCAGGGTCCATGTCTAATACAACCTAATATTCTTACAAAATAGTACTGTGAAAATGAATACAGGAAATCTCAGCTAAAATGGAGTCAGAGGCCTGGAAAGAGGGGAGCTGAAGCTGCACCACTAGTTGCCCCACTTAGCCCAGCCAGCAGAAAGTGACAGGCTTTGCAGTCCCCCAAAGAAGAAGCTTACTTTAGGACTCCAGTAGGAGGAAGATTTTCTCCTTGCCTAGCAAGAGCTCAGCCAATGAGAGACTGTCACCAATCAGCCAATAAGAAGCCACTACACTTCAAATTCCCAGTTTGCACCAATGGCCTTTTGTTTTTAACAGCCCCTCCCAACTCCCCCTTTTCCTCTGTAAAAGAGCATTCCTCGCCTTTGTTCTCCGGACTTGCCTGTGGCTTTTCCTGGACTTGCTTGTCCCAGACTGCAATTCTTCTGCTGTTCCCTAATAAACTGATTGTGATGGTAAAATAACTGGTTGTTTCACTCTTAAAATAGATAGTACAATCCCTAATAACAGCAAGCCCTCAGTCTGTGTGTGTCAAATTCAACTACCGGTGTAAATAAAAGTACTTTATATTTTTATTTTATTTATTTATTTATTTATTTATTATTTTATTTATTTATTTATTATTTATTTATATTTTATTTTATTTAAAGTACTTTATATTTAAAGAATATAAAATGCTTTAAAATGCTTTAATAATTATTAAATTGAAGTGCCAAGCAAATATCCCTGACTTCATTTCTGAGGAAAAGGGCTTTTTAAACCTTAAAGTGTCCTCTGTATTCAAGTGAAGTAGATGATTATTTTCAGACCTGAACTATAGCTGAGAAGCTTCCAATTCGACTGATAAGAAGTTTGGTCTCCAGGGGCACCTGGCTGGCTCAGTCGGAAGGGCATAGGACTCTAGATCTCAGGGGTTCGAAGTCTGAGCCCCATGCTGAGTGTAGAAATTACCTAAATAAATATTAATTAAAAAAAATAAGTTTGGTCTCCATTTGTGTTATAGGTTTGACATTAAATAACTTGATTAGGGTTTTTAAAAAAAATTTTTTTAATGTTTATTTCTTTTTGAGAGAGAGAGAGTGTGATAGAGCATGAACAGGGAGGGGCAGAGAGAGAGACACACACTCAGAATCTGAAGCAGGCTCCAGGCTCTGAGCTGTTAGCACAGAGCCCGATGCAGGGCTTGAACCCATAAACCGCGAGATCCTGACCTGAGCCGAAGTCGGATGCTTAACCAACTGAGCCACCCAGGTGCCCCATTGATTAGGTATTTCTACTATGACTGGTCCAGAAGGCATTGTGACCCTGTCAGCCGCTGCCAAAGGGCAAAGCAGGGATGTCTGAATTCTACATGAATGCTGATAAGTATCTATAAACTTGTAAGAGAATGGTTTAGGTATGTTCCAACGGCAATCCTGCCTTAACCAGGCATACGTTTACCTAGGGAAGGAAAAGCAAAAAATAAGAGAAGCCGAAACCAAGGGAGAGAGCAAGGATTCTATTCACATTCAAAAGGCTTTCCTTGGTTTGTTCCTTCTGACAGAATTATTTACACAAAGGCTACAGAAGAGTGCAAAGAAGTAGGGCAGTTTTTCTTCAAAGACTCTTACTCTTCAGGTTGGAAGGAATCTAAAAAATCAGGTCATTCAGCCCTCTTTTTTTACATAGGAGAAAAGTGAAGACCAGGGTGAATGAATTCCCTCAAGTTCCAAAGAATCCATAGCAGAGCCAAAGCCAGAAGTGAAGAAAGAGAACAAAGGAAGAAGAGCGTCCTAAATGGGGGCTCCAATTCTTCCCCCACTGTGTTCTTCCTAGTTCCCCCACCCCCACCATGCTAGCCGCAGGAGACCTTTACATACTGATCAAAAATGCGATTATGAACTCTCAAGCAACCTCTCCTTGTCCTTCCTAATGCTTGGGATAATTTTCAACCTTCTGCTGAAGCCAAATTCTTTCCTGCCCCTCACCCTCACTTCAAGTATCACCTCTTACCTCCCTTCAAGGAAAACAAATTGCCTTCATCTCTGTTCCCATGGGAAATTGATAACCACTGTGGAATTTTTATCGCATGGTATTAATTGTGTGTGTGCACCCATACCCCACTCTCTTCCCCCCAGACTCCTAAGGGCACTGCACACGTTTCATTTACCTTGTAATCCCAGCAGAGAGTAAGCAGTGGAGAAATGCTTGTTGAATTCCAGGGGATTATGGAAGAGCAGAGGCATAGCACATACAGATTATCAAACACATAGCATTAAAATCAGATCTCAGATAAAAGTGCTATGCTAATAAATCCATTTGGACCCAAAACTGGGAAATCCAATTTGAACAAATAAATCCATTTGAACCAAAAGGAAAAGCTACATGCTGACAACTGACAGCCATCATGTGGAAAAGTCAGGAGCGACATCTTGCATATGTGAAAAAGTCCATCTGGTATTGAGAGACTAAGAGAAAAATTACCAGGTGTACTCACAACTGCAAAGAAAAGACCCCCCTCCCCATTCCCGAAACCAGCCAGGGCGTGCCCGGTTGTGGTTTGAAATAAAGGCGGGAACCAATCAAGTTCTGCTGAGCGTTCAAATTTAAATGTCAACCAATAACAGCTCTGTAACTTCAAAAAATCCCTAAGTTGTTTGTGCCTGTCTATAAAAGAAGCTGTAAGATCCTTGCTCGGGGCCTCTTAGCGTCACTGGCAACGAGTGCGCGGAGGACCGGGTTCGAACCTGCAATAAACGACCTTTGCCGCTTGGCTTTGACTCTGGACTCTGGTGGTTTGTTCTCGGGGGGTCTCTCGAATTGGGGCATATCATCTGGGGGCTCGTCCGGGATCCCCCCAAACCCACCAGACCCTAAGTCAACGGGTCGTCCCTGAGACCGATTGGTAAGTGAGCCGGCTCTGTCTGTTTCTGTTTGTCTGTTCGTTTTCGGCTCTGTCCGTTTCTGTTTGTCTGTTCGTTTTTGGCTCTGTCCGTTTCTGTTTGTCTGTTCGTTTCTGGCTCTGTCCGTTTCTGTTTGTCTGTTCGTTTCTGGCTCTCCCGCGCGGGATCTGTATTGGTGACTGACACAGCCCTGGCGGACGCGCTATAGGGCAGTCGGTCGGGTCCAGTAGGAGACGTCCACTGGCTGGGGCACCTTTTTGGGCCCATCGGAATTTTTCTGTTCGGGTGGCAGACACCCGAAACGCGCTAGCGATCTAAGTGTTGTGTTAAGTGTTGTGTTCTCTATTCTATAAACTTTAAGTGTTAAACTCCTTCTCTTTCACAGGTGACCTGGCCTGGCCCAGCCAGAAATCCTCATAACTTTACCATTTCTCTTTTTAATCCTTTCCTCCACCTCCAGGATACAGATGGCCAATCTCAAAGCACGCCCCTTTCTCTCCTCGTTGCTAACTTCAGGGATGTTAGAACCAGAGGACAGAATTTGAGTTTAGACATCCGGCGGGGAAAATTAATAACCCTCTGCCGCTCCGAATGGCCAATCTTCGGCGTTGGATGGCCAACCAAAGGAACTTTCTGCCTCCCTATAATTGCTAAGGTGAAATCAAAGATTTTTCTACTGGGTCGCGAGGGACACCCGGATCAGATTCCCTACATTCTTGTATGGCGGAGTTTAGTGGAAAATCCACCCCCTTGGTTGGCCCCCTTCCTATCCTCGGGAACGTGTAAGGTCCTTGCCATGCGGCCTGCAGATCCCCTAAAATCAAGGACGCCAGCTGCGCCCTTGTATCCCATATTGCCCAACAGTCAGGACCTACTACCCCTAGACCCTCCACCCTATCATCCCCCTCCCCTCGTACCCCAGGCTCTGCCCGCAGCAGCCGCCCCACCAGTCGCCCCGCTAGTTGCCTCCCCAGGGGAACCGAGAGGACAGGAAGCGGCAGCTGCGCCGGAACCAGGGGGACAGAGGGCAGCAGCTGCACCGGGCCCCATTGAAAATGAAACCGACCGCGAGGGGCCAGCCGGCCGAACCCGTGGGCGCACCCAGCATGAGCCAAACCCTCGCCTCCCCGACTCCACTGTGGCCCTACCCCTGTGGGAAATAGGACCCCCCGATGAAACAGGCAACCCCCAACTCCAGTATTGGCCCTTTTCCACCAGTGACCTTTACAACTGGAAAACACAGAACGCTCGATTCTCTGATAACCCTAAAGATCTAATAGCTCTTTTAGACAGTGTCATGTTCACCCACCAGCCCACCTGGGACGACTGTCAGCAGCTCCTCCGCATCCTGTTCACTACAGAGGAGCGAGAGAGGATCCAATTAGAAGCAAGAAAGCTGGTTCCCGGAGACAACGGTCAGCCGATATCTAACCCTGACCTCATTAATGCGGCTTTCCCCCTAACGAGACCTCCACAGGACGAATGGGACTACAACACGGCAGAAGGTAGGGGAAAGCTACTCATTTATCGCCAGACTCTGATGGCGGGTCTCCGGGCTGCAGCTCGCAAGCCCACCAATTTGGCTAAGGTATATTCGGTCGTACAGGGAAAGGCAGAGAGTCCAGCTGCTTACTTAGAGAGATTAATGGAAGCCTTTAGGCAGTTTACCCCCATGGATCCAGAAGTCCCTGAGAACCAGGCTGCTGTCATTATGTCCTTTGTAAATCAAGCAGCTCCTGACATTAGAAAAAAAACTCCAAAGGCTAGAGGATTTAGAAGGTAAACAGATCCAGGATCTGCTCCGTATAGCACAATGGGTCTACAACAACAGGGACGCCCCAGAAGAGAGACAGATCAAGGCCACAGAGAAAATGACTAAAGTCCTGGCTGCTATAGTCCAGAAAGAACAGCCACCCCCAGAAGGCACTCAAACAACACACCCTCCCAGGCGGCACTTAGATAAAGATCAATGTGCCTATTGTAAAGAAAAAGGCCATTGGATACGAGAATGCCCCAAGAAGAAACAACCCCAAGAAGAAACAACCCCGCCCCAGCCAAGGACAATGGCAGCCTAAAATAGCCCCCATACAGTTTACCCAAGATACAGAATAGGGAGGACGGGGTTCGGATCCCCTCCCCAAACCTAGGGTAACATTGCAAGTGGAAGGGACCCCGGTCCAGTTCCTAGTTGATACCGGGGCACAGCACTCAGTTCTGGTCAAGCCCCATGGAAAAGTATCTGAAAAATCATCCTGGGTACAAGGGGCCACCGGAATAAAGAAGTACCCCTGGACAACTCAGAGGACTGTGGACTTAGGAACTGGGAAGGTAACCCACTCCTTCCTGGTCATTCCCGACAGCCCCTGCCCCCTGTTGGGGAGGGATTTGCTTACCAAAATGGGAGCCCAAATTCATTTCCAACCGGGGGGATCGCCAGCGGGGAGCGAGGGCGGGGCCGCGGCTCGCGCAGCGGCAGGCAACGCAACGGCGTCCCGCGGGCCGCCACCGGGGCACTCATCCCCGAGGCGCAGCCCCGCGTGTGACTCGGCCTCGGCACGAGCTGCCCCGACAGGGCAAAGGGGGCCGGGAGGACTTGCAGGACCAACCATTATCGGATGCGGACGCCATCTGGTTCACCGATGGAAGCAGCTTCGTTCACCAGGGACAAAGGTATGCGGGGGCGGCCGTAACTTCAGAAACCGAGGTGGTTTGGGCAGAAGCCCTACCCCCCGGAACCTCGGCCCAGAAGGCTGAACTAATAGCCTCAACCCAGGCCCTAAAATTAGGAAGAGACCGCAAGCTAACCGTGTACACTGATAGCCGATATGCCTTTGCCACCACTCATGTACATGGGGCGATATACAGAGAACAGGGGCTCCTCACAGCTGAAGGGAAAGACATCAGAAATAAAGAAGAGATTCTAGCCCTGCTAGCAGCCTTATGGGAACCCAAAATGCTAGCAATTGTGCATTGCCCAGGACACCAGAAGACAACCGACCCAGTTTCCCGGGGCAACAATTTGGCCGATCAGACTGCAAAAAACATAGCTCGGCCCCCAGCGCAATTGCTGACCCTACAGCTGCCAGACCCTGGACCCCGGGAATTGCCCCCCAGCCCTGAGTATTCAGAAAGCGACATTCAATGGATGAGTAAACTTCCTATGACCAGAATCAAAGATGGCTGGTGGAGAGACTCTAAAAGCAGCATTATACTCCCAGATAAACTAGGATGGCAAGTTCTAGAGCGGATCCATCGCAGCACCCACTTAGGTTCCCGGCAAATGTTGGACTTACTGAGACAGACTGGACTAAAAATCAGAAATGTCTCTGATAAGGTTGATCAAGTAGTCACTAAATGTACAGTGTGCCAACTCAACAATGGGAGTAGCAATCCTCAGACAACAGGGGTAAGACAAAGAGGGAGCAGACCGGGGACCTATTGGGAAGTAGATTTCACTGAGGTAAAACCAGGAAAGTATGGATATAAGTATTTGCTAGTTTTTGTAGATACCTTTTCAGGATGGACTGAAGCCTTTCCAACCAAGAATGAAACGGCGCAGATTGTAGCCAAAAAGATCCTAGAAGAAATCCTGCCCAGGTATGGTTTTCCAGTAATGATAGGGTCAGACAATGGACCTGCATTCGTCTCTTAGGTAAGTCAGGGACTGGCTTCCATACTTGGGGCTGATTGGAAATTACATTGTACATACCGACCCCAAAGCTCAGGACAGGTAGAGAGAATGAACAGAACGTTAAAGGAGACCCTAACCAAATTGACCATGGAGACTGGCACTAATTGGGTGGTCCTTCTCCCCTACGCTCTGTTCAGGGTGCGTAATTCCCCATACAAACTGGGACTCACACCCTATGAAATAATACATGGTAGACCACCCCCCATCATCCCTAACCTAAAAGATAACCTTGTCAAAGCTGAGAACGATAATAGTCTTGAATTCTTGTTCTCCCTACAAGCCTTGCAGAGGGTCCATGAAGATGTATGGCCCAAATTAAAGGAACTCTATGAGACTGGACCCCCGCCTATTCCACATCAATTCCGGCCAGGGGATTGGGTCCTTGTCAAACGTCATCGGCAGGGAACTCTGGAGCCCAGGTGGAAAGGACCCTTCCAGGTCATCCTGACAATGCCTACTGCCAACAAAGTAGACGGAATTGCCACCTGGATCCATTTCGCCCACGCCAAACCAGTGGACCCATTCTCAGACCTCATCGGACCTTCAAAGGCAACCTGGACTGTTGATTGGACTAAGGACAATCCTTTAAAATTGACCCTACGCTGCCAATGGACTGAGCCGTAACTATGGTACTTGCCCTTCTCTTGATTGTTCTGCAAATTCTGTCTGTAAATCCAAACCCCCACAACCCCTATAATTTGACATGGGAAATTACTAATTTAGAGACTCATGAAGTCTACAACAAAACCCTAGGAACTGCTCCATTAAATACCTGGTGGCCAGATTTATATTTTAATTTAGAAAAAATTAGTCCATTAGAAAAAATGGAAGGAGGTAAATGGAGGCAACTGCAAAGGAGGGTATCAATAAGTAGAAATGGATTTTATGCATGTCCGGGATTTAGGACGGGGGCGATGAGGCACACATGTGGAGGGTTTGAAACCCTCTATTGCGCAGCCTGGAGTTGTGTCACCTCCAATGATGGGGAAGGGAAGTGGGAAGTAAAACCCCAATTTATTGAAATGTCCTATGTCCAACCATGTACCCGCACCAGGTATGATGAAAACTGTAACCTTATTCGTGTAAGATTTACAGAGGAGGGGAAAAAGGACAGGCAGTGGGTCTCAGGACTCACTTGGGGACTCTACTTATATCAATATCCCCTCTTTGGAACTGCCATTCAAATAAAATTAGAAGTCTCCCCTCTTGTACAACCGGTGGGGCCAAATCAGGTATTAAAAAAAGAGAAAAAAAAGAGACGAGCCTATCCCCAGGCAGATCCCCACTACTCCCTCCAGCAGGACCCCCGCCTTTACCCCAGGAGTAAAAGCACAAGCTGTCCAAGAAAATCAGAACCCAGAAGGCATAGACTCCCTATGGAAATTGCTAACAGCAGCGTATGAGGCCTTAAACCGATCGGACCCTGAGGCAACAAGGGCCTGCTGGCTATGTTATGATATAAAACCCCCCTTCTACGAAGCCATAGGTCTAGCTGCCCCTTTTTCACAGGAGAAGAGTCACCAGCAGCTTGCAAGTGGAATCGAAAGGGCCCCGGCCTCACACCGCAAGCGGTCACTGGCAATGGGACTTGTATAGGAAAGGTCCCCTCTAGCCATATCCAGCTCTGCCCCGACTAATTACTCTACAGATGAATCTAAATGGATAATTCCAGCTCCTGACAGTTGGTGGATTTGTTCTAAGACAGGGCTCACCCCATCTGTTAGCAGAGATGTTTTTAATTTGTCACCCGAATATTGTATCATGATATTAATATTTCCAAGGGTTATTTACCACCGAGAAAGTGTTGTATATGATCTGTGGACAGAAGGGACGGAAGCAGGAGAGTCAATAAGAACAAAACGGGAACCCTTTACGACCATAACCTTGGCCACCTTATTTGGCCTCGATACCATAGGGGCAGGAACAGGGATCTCATCACTAGCCATCCAGCACCGAGGGTTCAATAGCCTAAGGGCAGCCACTGATGAGGATATAGCCAGACTTGAGGACTCAATCTCGCACTTCGAAAAATCTCTGACCTCCCTTTCTGAAGTGGTCCTAAAGAACCGAAGGGGGCTAGATCTAGTCTTCCTCCAACAGGGAGGTTTATGTGCAGTCTTAAGAGAAGAATGTTGTTTTTATGCTGACCACACCGGAGTAGTCCGAGAGTCCATGGCTTAAGTTAGAGAAGGCCTGGCCAAACGGAAGCATGAACGAGAACAACAAGGCTGGTTTGAGTCTTGGTTCAGTCAGTCCCCATGGCTAAGCCACCCTGCTTTCTGCTCTAGCTGGGCCCCTTATACTCCTCCTTCTCCTCCTCACCCTTGGGCCTTATATTATTAATAAACTAGTTGCCTTTATCAAAGACCGAGTTAACACGATCTAACTGATGGTCCTTAGGACCCAATACCAACCCGTCATTACCAAAACATTTGAGTCGGACACATAAGATCCAAGATTGGCTCTTAAGGCACCAAAGAGAGGGGGGAATGAGAGACTAAGAGAAAAATTACCAGGTGTACTCACAACTGCAAAGAAAAGACCTCCCCCCTCCCCATTCCCAAACCAGTCAGGGCGTGCCCGGTTGTGGTTTGAAATAAAGACGGGAACCAATCAAGTTCTGCTGAGCGTTCAAATTTAAATGTCAACCAATAACAGCTCTGTAACCTCAAAAAATCCCTAAGTTGTTTGTGCCTGTCTATAAAAGAAGCTGTAAGATCCTTGCTCGGGGCCTCTTAGCGTCACTGGCAACGAGTGTGCGGAGGACCGGGTTCGAACCTGCAATAAACGACCTTGGCCGCTTGGCTTTGACTCTGGACTCTGGTGGTTTGTTCTCGGGGGGTCTCTCGAATCGGGGCATATCCGTATAAAGCGGTGATATTGGGAGAGGGCCTAAAAAATGTAACTGGCATACAAATTCCTTTAACGTGTAATGAAGGAGAAGATAATACAAGATATTGACTGCTGAACCTCACTTACTTCACCGTCTGAACTCAGGGCAAGTTTTTAAAAAATTGTTTTCCCTAAAACATAGGGAATACACTTCAATGAGAAGATATTGCATGTTACATGTGCATACTCAATGTACTTTTTAATGCTTAGGATTTGGCCCAAACCCACCTGGGCATATTACAAACACTGAAACATGATTTTAGGACGGAAAAATAATTGTAACATTTTACCGTTTTCATGCGAAGGTTGCAAAGTAATGGCCTGAATTTGAAAGTATAAACTGGTTTGTGTCACTAGAAACTCAGTCTTATTATTTTATAGTCACATGCTGTTTTGGGATCAAAAATGATCCTATCCAAGAATGCTTTAAAGGTATTTAAGGGGCGCCTGGGTGGCGCAGTCGGTTAAGCGTCCGACTTCAGCCAGGTCACGATCTCACGGTCCGTGAGTTCGAGCCCCGCGTCAGGCTCTGGGCTGATGGCTCCGAGCCTGGAGCCTGTTTCCGATTCTGTGTCTCCCTCTCTCTCTGCCCCTCCCCCGTTCATGCTCTGTCTCTCTCTGTCCCAAAAATAAATAAAACGTTGAAAAAAAAAAAAAAAAAAAAAAAAAAAGGTATTTAAATTATTCTTATCCACCTAATTCACCACATTTGGCTTTAGGGTATTTCCAGAAATTGAACTCATTCTCAAAGGATGAGGATTTGCCAACCTTATGACTATTCAAAGAATGGGCTCCAGGCTTTGAAAGTAACTCTGCAAGAAGAGTTTCAAAAAGATTTTGTGCAATTGCAGCATTTTTGGAAAAGTGCTTGGGTTCCTTTGGTGACTACTTTTAAAGAGACAACATTCCCATGTTTTTAAAACAAAGCAGTCACATCACTTTATAGAAACATTCTGTGCTTACGCAAAGAAGAATCCAACCATTGTTTTAAAAACTGGTGTGTGTGTGTGTGTGGGGGGGTGCCTGAGTGACTCAGTCAGTTAAGTGTCCCACTTTTGATCTCAACTAAGGTCATGATCTTGCGGTTCATGAGATGGAGACCAGCGTCGGACTCTGGGCTGACAGCACAGAGCCTTGCCTGGGATTCTTTCCCTCTCTCTCGCCCCCTCCCCAGGCATGCATGCGTGTGCTTTTTGTCTCTAAAAATAAATAAACTTTAAAAAATGTTTAATAAATAAACAAAACCTGGAATTTATGAATGACTGCCATGCAAATCACATTGTAAAGCTGCAATTGCAATGATAAAGTTCCCTGTGGCCAGGTCTGAGTGCAGATGAATGCAGAAGGAGCCAGAGGGGGTACCTGTGTCTGACAATACACAGAGGAAGTCTCCATGCTCAACAGAGAGCTAGAGGTGCTCCCTCTTTCCTGTCCTCTACATAACATCAGAAATCCTTTGAATGTTAGAATTGTTGAATGAAAATGAATCTTGGATTCACAGTTGAGAAAACAAACCTATTAAAGTTAAGAGATCTGGGGTGCCTGGGTGGCTCTGTCGGTTAAGCGTCAGACTTCGTCTCAGGTCATGATCTTAACTGTTCATGGGTTTGAGCCCCATGTCGTGCTCTGTGCTGACAGCTCAGAGCCTGGAGCCTGCTGCGGATTCTGTGGCTCCCTCTCTCTGTCCCTCCCCTGCTTGCAGACTGTTTCTATGTCTCTCTCTCTTAAAAATAAACATTAAAAAAAAAAATTAAGAGATCTACTCAGGGATGCACAGACACTTAATGGGAGGCACTGCGCCTTCTGTATCTTTCCTCATCCCAAATCTAGTGAGGTTGTGTCATTAATTATTTTAGGGGGCTGGTTCAGATTAGACTGCACATTGGAATTTTGGCTTCAACAGCTGTTATGATCTTGGGCAAGTGGCTGTGTCTCTGTTATGCATAGAATGTGATGACAACTGTACCTGTGTCATATATGTGAAAGCACTCTAAATGCTGTCTAGCACATAATAATGATATCACCTCACCTCATGTAAGCTTTGATACATTTTCTGAAGCTTCTTTGAAAAAAGATCAAACTCCAAAATATTGCTGTTCTCTACTCTTACTTTCCTTATGGGCAAAGGCCTTGTGTTCTTCATCTTGGTGACTGCCATGACACTCAGGCTGGTGTTCAACACACAGAACTACTTACTCAATGTCAGTTGACAACATGAGCAAATCTCTCTGGTCATTATCAGCTGTTCAATAATCGCCTTTCTCCTAGCTCATAGGCCATTTACTATTAGCTCCTCTCAGGTACTGATGAAAGGTCAGATGTGTTGTGATTTTAGTATCTCACTTCAGCCAAGGGCCTGTGACTGCTTGCAAAATTTTTAGCAAAGATTTGCATCAAAACAAGGACCAGCGTAGAAATCTACCAATTTGATGTCAAACTAGTCCAACTTCATACACTACAGAATTTTATTATGACAAGAAAGGAAAATATTCTTTAAGTTTTGTTTTTAATGTTTGTTTTTGAGAGAGAGAGGCAGAGCGTGAGTAGGGGAGGGGCAGTGAGAGAGGGAGACACAGAATCGGAAGCAGGCTCCAGGCTCTGAGCTGTCAGCACAGAGCTGGACGTGGTGCTCAAACTGACGAACGTGAGATCATGAGTCAGAAGCTTAACCAATGAGCCACCCAGATGCCCCGGAAAGGAAAATATTCTTGATAGTTTCTATAGGCTCTCAGAAGACCACACTATATGTTATGTAACACATCCAACACCATATTTAAGTTGTTAGGATCAAATGAGGTGCTGTTTTCCAGTGAATTACAGAAACAATACAGCGATAATGAAAGCCGTCATGATGAATTAGTTTTTCACCCTTGTTGATATACAGGAACTTAATTCACAAAACACGCTTAGGACTACACACTAGGGATTTCAAAGTAACTTGGAGGATCACAAGATCATTGTTTTCAGATGATAATCCTCAGTATTAACAATAAAAGACAAAAATTAGCCTGTTTCTAAGGTTCTTCACATTTTTTAAATCACCACGCAAGATGGAAGACATCATTTGAAAAATCTAGAAGGCAACACATATGGACATAAACACAAACCTGATATATATGGACTTAAAAAAACACACACCAACATTTATACACAGACCAGCATTTCCATGAGTGGAGAAGAGGCATGTCAGCTACCCATGTCGGTGCCGGAGATTTCACCAACACGACACAGAGCAGTATCTGGAAAAAAGAGGAGAGAAAGCAGCCAGGATGCAAGGGGGAGACACACACATTAATGGCAAATTAACATTTTCTCTTTCCTTTTTCAAGGTAACTCTGTATCTCTCCTCAGTTTTTTCTTTTTTCTCTTCTCTCCCCATCTCCTTACTCATTGTCTCCACCTTCAAATTTCTACTTCTCCACTTGGATCTCTTCTTTTTTAAACACGTCTCATCACTACTGTGACCTGTGTTGGCGTGTTCATGTTCATTTGGTCCTAGATAGGCCCCTGACCAGATGAGGTGGCCAATATACCTATCTGCTAATATGACCAAATACTCCTACCTCATCTGATCAGGGGCCTGTCTAGCATCATCCATTCAGGAGAGGGGAACAGAAGAAATAAGAAACTGAATCAAGGGTGCCTGGGTGGTTCAGTCAGTTAATCGTCTGACTTCGGCTCAGATCATGATCCTGTCGTTCATGAGTTCAAGCCCCGCGTCGGGTTCTGTGCTGACAGCTCAGAACCTGGAGCCTGTTTCGGATTCCATGTCTCCCTCTCTCTCTGCCCCTCCCCCCACTCATGCTCTGTCTTTCCGTCTCCTTCAAAAATAAGTAAACGTTAAAAAATTTTAAAAAAGAAACTGAATCCGTAACTTGAGGATGTCTTAGTCAGATAACAGTTCCTCTAATACCATGGATCCATTTTGCTAAGATCCATTTAAGAAAGTTGTGTTCTGATGGAGTTATTTATCCTTCAGGGCTAAAACCGAATAAGCCACTTCATTGGTAGATAACTATTCTGCAAAGAGGTTTGAGAAAACTGTGCTCTATGGGAATACTGTTTGCCATTCACCGAACTCTCCTACCGTATGCAGTCCAGATACTGTATGATCACACTCACAAAGCACTTCATTTCACCAAGGCCAACCTTTTTACATGCATATTGGGAGAGGCATATTCTAAAACAAACCAAACCTACAAAAAGCTGGATTCTGGCCTTAAATGACAACAGCATGAGGACACAACGAAAACCTCAGCAAGCGGTTACCCTTGAGACAAGGAAATGTAACGTGGAAGGCAGGAAGAAGGCTCTCGCTTTTCATCTTGAACAGAGGCTACACTATTTTTCTAGCCTTATACGCATATTGCTTTAAACTCTGTCAACACAGATAGGGGAGATTATGGTCCAATTTCTTAGGCTCTTCTTTGTATTACTCTGTCATAAAAAAAAAAAAAAAAAAACAGTGATAAATGTCACCAGCAAAATTTTAAGAGGTTGTAAAAAATGTACCCAAGTGGGGCGCCTGGGTGGCTCAGTCAGTTGAGCGTCCGACTTCAGCTCAGGTCACGATCTCGCGGTCCGTGAGTTCGAGCCCCGCGTCAGGCTCTGGGCTGATGGCTCAGAGCCTAGAGCCTGCTTCGGATTCAGTGTCTCCCTCTCTCTCTGCCCCTCCCCCATTCATGCTCTGTCTCTCTCTGTCTCAAAAATAAATAAATGTTAAAAAAAAAATGTACCCAAGTACGCCAGCCTGAGTTATCTTTGTTAGCACTGTCACATCTGTTCACATCTTTGATAACACTGCACTTTGGGGGAGTTTTCAAAATCCTAAGTATGAATGTCACCTACAATCTTCTGAAGTGTAAGGTACTGATCTGCGTTTAAAGTGCTTACAGTCTTGGGATGCCTGGCTGGCTCAGTCAGTTAAGTGTCCGACTTTGGCTCAGGTCATGATCTCATAGTTCATGAGTCAAGCCCTGTGTCGGGCCCTGTGCTGACAGCTCAGAGCCTGGAGCCTGCTTTGGATTCTGTGTCTCCCTCCCCCCCCCCCCCCCCCCCCCGCCCCTCCCTGGCTTGCACGGTCTCTCTCGCTCTCAAAAAAAAAAATAAACGTTAAAAAAAAATTTAAAGCGCTTACAGTCTTGTTTTCCTGGATTGTGAAAGGATTTCTCTTAAAGCTATACCATACGCCCTTGTGCACTGCCGGTAGAAACATAACATAGTATGCCTGCTTTGAGAAATTTTTCCAGTTCTTCAAAAAGTTGAACACAGATTGACCATATGACTCAGAAATTCCACTTCTACGTATATAAGAAGTGAGAGCATATGTCCACACAAAGACTTGCATACAAATATTCATAGCATTATTGATAATAACCAACAACTGGAGACCAACTAAATGTTCCTGAACAAGCCAACAGATGGACAAAATGTGGAATATTCACATAGTATCACTGAATACTATTCAGTGACAAAAAGGACTCAGCTAATGACATATGCTACTTTACAAATGGACCTCAAAAACCCAAGGCTAAGTGAAGGAAGGCAGATACAAAAGACCACGGATTATATGATTCCACTTATATGAAATGCCCACAAAAGGCAAGTTTATAGAAACAGAAAGTAGACAAATGGTTACCTGGGGCAAGGTGGGAATGGGGATTAAACATAAATGGGTGCAGGTAATCTTTGGGGTGGGGTGTGGGAAAATGTTGGAAAACCAGGTATGACAATGGTGCACCACTCAGTAAAGTTACTGAGGTATACAGCTGTAAATGGGTACATTTTATCACCTGGAAAATATATCTCAAGAACCCTGTTAAGAATAATCTGCCTCTTGAGACATCATGTCCCATTAAGAATGTGGGAATCTGGCACACAGAGTGACTGATGATAACATACAAACCAGTTTATCTTTGAGAATGCAGTTAAGTTGCTTTTGGTTCTCTTCTAGGGGTAAATAATTAAATCTAAGTTTAGATAAAGCCCCTTCTTTGCTTTAAAAAAATTTTTTTTAAATTATTTTAGAGACAGAGCTCGTGAACAGGGGAGAGGGGCAGAACAGGGGAGAGAGATACAGAATCTTAAGCTCAATGCAGAGCCCGACACAGGGCTCAAACCCACAACCCTGGGATCATGACCTGAGCTGAAATCAAGAGTCGGACACTCAACCAATGAGCCACCCAGGCTCCCTCCCACCATTTCTTTTAAGAACAGTCACTGATATGGCTCTGGAAGAGTCTCTCTCAAGGACCTTTGAAAACGTGTGAGACGCCTAGAACTGAGCGTTAACAGAGTTAGAAAGATGGTGAAGGAGAGCTCTTTTAGAGTTTAACAATTGGAAAACAATGAACAATGTAAAGATGAGGAGCCACGAGATAAAAGCTCAATGCCAGGAAGCAGGATATCGAAAATCAATGGCTTGTAGATAAAAGTACTGAACAATAGATGGGAAAACACCAAAGCAGTAAGCAATATTTAAATAAGCTGGTAAGTCACTAAGTAGTTCTCGTAGGAGAGGTTTTTTAACATAAAGTAAAAACCAAGGTGCCATGTTGGTTTCATGGAAGTATTGCCCCACGTGTCTTTGAGGTCTAGCTGATGCAACAGAGGCTCACTTTTAATAGAATACCGGGGAAAAGGCGCCTGGGTGGCTCAGTCTGTTGAGTGTCTGACTTCGGCTTAGGTCATGATCTCACATGGTTTGTGAGTTTCAGCCCCTCACCAGGCTTTGCGCTGATAGCATGGAGCCTGCTTGGGATTCTGTCTCCCTCTCTCTGTGCCCCTCCTCTGCTAGCTCACTCACTCTCACTCTCTCTCAAAAGTAAACATTAAAAAAAAAAAAAAAATAGAACCCTTGGGCTTGCTACTGTCAGAGTTAGGGCTGTTGAATTTTGACTAATTATCTTTTATGTAATCCTCCCACCCACCCCCACCCCAACTCCACAGCATGTTCCAGACCCTCAGTGGGAAACATTGACACAGCTATGGTTATTGAGAGCTAACAACATCAGACACTGGGTGAAGTGAATTTCTTACACTTCCCATTTATACTTGATAGCAAGCATCTATGAAGCAGTGACTTAAGTATTCCCCTTTACAGATGATGACGCGGTGGCTTACAGGCGTTCAGTAACTGGCCAGGGTCACACTTCCAGGAGACAGAGAAGTCAGATTTCAAATCCTACTTTCCTAGAACATGCTTGCTTGCTTGCTTGCTTGCTTTCTTTCTTTCTTTCTTTCTTTCTTTCTTTCTTTCTTTAATTTTTAAAAATGTAAGTAATCTCTACACTTAACACGGGGCTCGAACTCATGACCCCAAGATCAAGACTTGCACGCTCCACCAAGTGACCCAGTCAGGTGCCCCTAGAGCCTGAATTCTTAACATCTTTACGAACTGCCTCGATAGATCAGCAATTTCCGATGATAGTAACCTTTAGCCATAGGACTGATTTGATTCACTAAATTCCTTCCTCAAAAACATTTTAGACAAGAACGCTGTTTCATTTTTCTCTGTCTTTTCAAACTCAATTGTTTCACTTTAATAAAATTTTAATGTTTCTAATGTCATAATTCTTTCTTCCTATTCCAAAGTTCATATTAAAAAGTATACCAGATAACCAGAATTGCCAATTACCAGAATTGGTGACCTGGAAATGAGAATTTTAAAAAAACTGTGGGGGCGCCTGGGTGGCTCAGTCGGTTAAGCGTCTGACTTCAGCTCAGGTCATGATCTCGAAGTTTTTGAATTTGAGCCTTGCGTCGGGTTCTATGCTGACAGCTCAGAGCCTGAAATCTACTTCAGATTCTGTGTCTGCCTCTCTCTCTACCCCTCTCCAGCTCACTCTCTCTCTCCCCCCAAAATAAATAAATATTAAAAAAAATTAAAGGGGTGTCTGGGTGGCACAGTCAGTTAGGCATCCAACTTCGGCTCAGGTCATGATCTCACTGTTTGTGGGTTGGAGCCCATGTCAGGTTCTGTGCTGACAGCTCAGAGCCTGGAGCCTGCTTCCAATTCTGTGTCTCCCTCTCTCTCTGGTCCCTCTCCCCCTCATGCTCTCTTTCTCTCAAAAATAAATAAACATTAAAAAATTTTTAAAAATTAAGATTGCATTACAAATATGTTACGGGTCATGTAATTTATTATTTGAAATATGAATCAAGATAACTTTTGCTCAGAAATGTATCAGTCATTTTAGACAGTTTTTGTAACTCCTTGAAAGTAACTTAGCCATTAAGGGGAGCCTGGGTGGCTTAGTCGGTTGTGTCCTACTTTGGCTCGGGTCATGATCTCACGGTTTGTGAGTATGAGCCCGGGTTGGACTGTGTGCTAACAACTCAGAGCCTGGACCCTGCTTCGGATTCTATGTCTCCCTCTCTCTCTGCCCCTCTCCTGTTCGCGTTCTGTCTCTCTCTCCCTGATATAAACATTAAAAGAAAGAAAGAAAGAAAGAGAGAAAGAAAATAACTTAGCCCGTTAATAAATCAGATCCACAAGAGACTTTAAGAAATAAAAGTGTATCTCAGAAAATATGTGTGAAAAACATTAGGTTAGAAATGTCTATATGCTGGGAACATAACATTCAGAATGAAAAAAGTACTGAAAGGGAGGAAGGTAGGGTCTCAAAAGGAAATATGCAGCTAAATTACCAGTTCTTGGTAAGAAGGGGGCTATTTTTATTTATTGGTTTATTTTTATTTTTTTTAAGTTTATGTATTTATTTTGAGAGAGAGAGAGAGAGAGAGCGAGCGCGTGAGCAGGGGAGGGGCAGGGGGAGAGTGAAAAAGAGAAGACTAAGCAGGCTCCATACTGTCAGCGCAGAGCCCAATGCGGGGCTCGAACCCATGAACCACAAGACCATGACCTGAGCTGAAGATGCTTAACCAACTGACCCTCCCATGCGACCCAGAAAGGGGGTATTTTTAAATCGAATATGCATTTTGGCGATGAGTAAATCTGCAGCCTCACTGCTAACACAAAGATGAGTAACTCACAGCTCTCGGCAAGTCAATGCACCTAAAAATTCTAACTGCTACTGATAGAAAATCTGATTAAACAACTTTAACAGAGTAAAATTTCCCCTGAGATAGTCAAGCTGAACCTCAGTTATAAGTATATTATACACCTTAATTAGGGGGAATGGCGTCTCAGCCTCCCTAGCTCACTAACAGATGGTTATCGAAAGTGATTATTCGCTGGGCCCCATGAGAAATTCAGGAAGAAAAAAATGTGACCAGAGTTTGCAATCTATTTAAGGTTCACTAATATATATGGGACTAGTGTGTGAGCTAGTAACTGTTAACAGCTTGAAATAGTACTTTGTACATAATAAATGCTCAATAAATGTTCACTGTTCATCAACAGCAATAATAGCAGCAGCTAAAATCTATGGGGTTGATCACAGACATGCAAGGGGAACATGGAGAAACAAGAGGTAAGTATGGCCAGCGATAAGGAAGGACTTTAAAGGAAGGAAATCTTGAGTTGATTTGTACAGGTATATTGAGAAAAAGAACAGAGGGGACTGCTTGAGCAAAGGAATAGAGATGAGAGGGAAAGAAGGTAGGTAACTTCCTTCAACAGTCCCTTTGGCACACCTGTTCCTTATTCTTCTGCATCATCACCTCTTAAGTCTGGAGCGGCTAGTTACTGTGATTGTTTGCATGGAAAAGATAGTCATGCTCGTAGTATTAGGAATGAAGTTGAAATTATGTACATGTACTCCAATGTCCTTAAATTCCTGGCAGAGGAGACGAGGTCATGCGGGCCATCACAAATTCTAGAGTAGAGAAGTGTTCAAGTTCAGGCTCTAGTGTTAGAGTGCAGGCTCTGGACTTGAATTTAGCTCTGTCTCTACCTAGGTGCTTAACTTCTCAGACCTTCCATGTTCTTATGTGTCGAGTGGATAACGACAGCATCTGTCTCATTCTGTATGAAAATGAATGCAAAATGTTGAGCACAATGCCTGTCACACAGCAAGCATTCTCAATAAATGCCAGCTATTATTAACCAGGAGGCCAGGTTGTAGGTGATGAGGACTATGTGGCAAGAGCAAGCCATTCTTCTTTTTTTTAAATATTTATTTTTGACAGAGAGAGAGAGAGAGAGAGAGAGCGAGCGAGCGAGCGCACATGCGAGTGGGCAGGTGGGTGCAGACAGAGGATCTGAAGCAGGCTCCATGCTGTCAGCACAGAGCCCGACGTGGGGCTCGAACTCACGAACCGTGAGATCATGACGAGAGCCAAAGTAGGATGCTTAAGTGGCTGAGCCACCGAGGCGCCCCAAGAGCAAGCCATTCTAATACTCCAAGAAGAAAACGCCCATCAGGACATCCAGATTCTAACGAGTCTGAACTTTGTCATGATTAAGTTACAAAGTTCAGAACAAAGAAGACTGGGTGCCTAAGCATCAAAATTTTCCTACCCAAATGATTTCAAATATGGAGTGATCACAATATATATATAACACTGATAATGTATCTACCTCCGTCTTAAAATTACTCTTCTTCTGGTTCCAAAACAAGAGTTTAAAGCTCAGGAAATAGAGTGTCTCAAGTCTTTGAGTGATACAGAAGTGACTTCAGCAGGGCTGGAAGTGACCATTTTACAGGGAAAAACAAACAAAAATCTCCATAAACCACGAAAAACTTACCAAAGACTGTTGAACGGGCAAACGTCCTTAACTGTGGAGAAGATTCAGTTATAGGCCAAACTTTTTATAGTAGTATCTTGTTTGAGTTTAATGTAGCCACAGCCCCCAGCAATGTCCTCTGAACCCTCATTCCTGTATTTCCCACCACGATGGAACCAACAGTAGGCGTTCCTGTATTTGTTGAACTGAAATGAATTTGTGAAACTGGCTGTTACAAATGAAGGTGTGGCTGTTTGGGGCCTTCCACTTCAAGGTGGTTATGTTTATTGTCTATAAAATTATTTTCCCCAGCGTCTGAAGAGTTTGAAGTTAACAGAATTCATCTGAACAGATAACAGGCTTTCTCAATCTATTAAAACACTCTCCTGAACTGAGTAGACTACTGGGAATGCAAAGATGTAAAGACTTACCAGCGGCCGCATGGACTTGAATCATTTTGCTTTGTGTAACTGGAATTTAGCACTGCCTGGGCTGACTTCTAGGCTAGGAGTTTACAGTCCGGGTTTCTAGTCTTGCTTGGCCCACTTAACACTCCTGTCACCTCTATGAAGTGCTGTTTAGAATGCCACAATCTCTCTTTTTTAAGAGAAGTATATAAAAGAAGGATGAACTGCAAAAGAAATGTCCTTTGCTACTTTATCTCTTTCTTGGGCTTGAGTTATTAGAACAGAGTTAGGACTTTATTTTGGGGAGAGAAAACAAAAACATGTTGTGAGGGTTATTATACCTATGGCATTTTTTCCCCCTCAATCATCTTTTTATCGTTCGTTTAAACAGGAAAGAATATAAGCTGAACTTGACAAAGCTGAGGGGCAGAAGAAAGGGCAGCCAAGGAAAGCAGACACTGGGAGAGATTATGACCAAAGCCTTTGACACAACAAATCAAAGCAGCTAGTAAAAGCTATTTTTCCTCCAAAACTTCAGCCCAAACTCCAATACACAGATGGAATATGCTTTTATAAACACCATTCTTTATGTGGAACCACACCGTGTTATAAAAATTGAGTAAATGTTGAAACAATGGAGATCGCACTTTCACTGTTTTTTAGGTACCCCCAACAGGTTGGTACTAAAAAAAAAAAAAAAAAAAAAAAATTGGCTTCTTTAACAGGTTATTTATATATTTATCTTAGTAACACTTAAAGTTACAGCGACACAGAAAATAACCAAATACTGATCCTTTTCCTTTTGGAAAGAAGAATGTTTGGCAAGAACAAGCATGGAAATAATACTTCTGGATTTTAAAAACAGTAGTACAGGGGAAGATAAATAAGTTTTGTTACAGGAAGGTAATCCTTGTGATCCAAGTATCTGAGTTTTCAGTTTCTGAAACCAGAAGAGTTCCTAGGCCCAGCAATGTGCCAATCCTATTATGAACATGAATCTTTTAAGAGGATAGTCATAACCCAATGTTCGAAATGTTTTATGTTATTATATATTCATTGTGCTCCTACAGCCGCTCCCCCACCCTCTCTCTCTCTCTCTCTCCCTCAAAAAAAAAAAAAAAAAAAAAAAAAAAAAAAAAAAAAAAAAAAAAAAGAAAGAAAGAAAAGAAAAAAAGGAAAAAAGTATGTAGCGAGTTTGTGTCAAGTTCCCAAGCAAAGGCAGACAGTCCTTGAAGGGAAAGATAAAGCGTATTTCATGTTTTCTCCTACTTCTCCTCTCACTTGAGCAGAAACGAAGGAGATGGAGAAAAGACAACCCTTTAGTTCCGGATCAAATGACAAAATACACATCGCTGTGAAACTAATAACCAGATGGCATCTACGAGGTAGCTTCGTCTTCATACACGTCATGAAGAAGGAACAGAAGGAAGCGTCAGCGCTGTTCCTTGACCTGAGTTAGACATCTGAATGCCTGCCCCAGACCTCCCTTGGGACAGATACCACGCCAATCGTGCTTTCGCTCCAATCCTTCACATCCCCACCAGACTGCAAGCTGCGGTCCGTTCCTCAAACGCTGCTGTGCCTCGTTCCCCACTACAGCATCGGAGAGAAAGAAGAGCCCGGGCGCCCCCCGAAAGAGTTCAAGCCACGGGGCTGTCCGTCCACGGTCAAGTTCCAAGCCAAACCCGTCCCCGGCACAGAAGTTTGGGCAGCGCGCTCCCGCCCGCCCGGGGCCGGACGCTACTTACTGGGCTGAGCCAACTTTGCTGTCTCTCTTCGCGAGCACTTTGGCAGGCTTTGCGTCTTCCACATCTTGCTGTAGTTCGGTCATCGGGGCCGCGGGTGGAGGGCACCTTCAGACGTCCCCTCGCGGCTCCCAGCGTCCCGGGCGCAGGCCCCGCGAGCCGCGCCTTTCCCCGCGCCCTCCGTGCGCCCTCCTCGCGCGCTCCCGGCCGCTCAGCGCATCCAGGCCGGCCCGGAGCCGCGGGGCCGCCAACCTGGACACGTCCGGGCGGCCGCGATTGGTCGGCGCCGGCGTGCGGGCCGGGGAGGGAAGGGGAGGGCCGAAGGCAAGTGACAGCCTCCTGCCCCAACCCGCGAGGCCCGGCCCGAGCGCCTGCAAACCTGTTGAACTAGTCTGGCTGGGGGAGGAAGCTAATTGGCCACGCAGGTGGAACAGTTGCCTAACTGGGCTCCGTATATTTAGCCTCCTGGTAAGTTGGGCTTCCTCCCGCCTCCCTAGCACCCCCCCCCCCCCCAAGCTGTAACCGGGGAGTTTTAAAAACGAGCGGCCTTCTGCGGCTACAGGAAATGGTCCGGACTGAGCGAGGCGCTCGGTCTCCCAGATGCGCGCTGTGGGCTGCGCGGTGTCCCGGCCTAAATTATTCAGACAGGATATTGCCTCATTGGGGACTGCTCCGTCGGGGCTCCAACAATAGGTCAGTTCGGTGACAAAGGTAGCGAGACGTGGTTGTCTCTAGAGATTGTCTGGTTAACCCTTCCCCGTTGTGGGGGTGGGGAGAGGGGTGGGGGTGGTGGTGCAGGGAGAGCGTTCCTCAAAATCTCATTAGCAACTTAACCTCGACTGTGCCCCCCACCTGGAAAAGGAATGCCTCTTCTTCCCGCTTTTTGGTGAGGTTTTGGCATGCTGAATCTGTCTCAAGGTTTGCATTTGAAACATCATCCAGGGGCGCCTGGGTGGCCCAGTTGGTTGGACATCCGACTTGGGCTCAGGTCATGATCTCACGGTTTGTGGGTTTGAGCCCCTGCGCGGACAGCTCAGAGCCCGGATCCTGCTTTGGATTGTGTGTCTCCCTCTCTCTCTCTCTCTCTCTCTCTCTGCCCCTTCCCACCCCATCAAAATAAATAAATAAGTAAGTAAATAAATAAGTAAATAAATATTTTTAAATATTAAAAAATTTTTAAAAACCACATCATCCATTTCTTTCACATATTTTTGAGAGCTTCTAGGTGCCAGGCATCCTTCTAAACATTCCCTTATTATAACAAATAAAGTATGTGTTGGTGATTTTCTAAGTCGTTGACAATACGAGGAGTGTAAAACCTTATTGTTGGAAGCCCAAACTGACTTTAAAACAATTACAAGTGGCAACAATAGTTCATGACATGGCTGGGGGGAAAAAAAGCGAACTTTCTGCCCTGCCTGCGGCTGCAAGACCTTTTTGTTTGTTTAAATTTAATTTTTAGATTTCAGAATAATGGCAGAGACTATGGAACCATAGTGTTTACATTTATGTATGTATATGTGTGTATATAGGGTGTGTGTCAAAGAAAACACCTACCCTTTCAGATAACTGCACACATTTGGGGGATCAAGGCCTTTCCAAAGATTTCTTTTTGCCTTTTCATTTACTAGCTGTGTGATTAGGCTGAGAGAACAAAAGCATCTTTTTGTAGCCTGCTTGCTCCAAAATTGTCCTAACACTTGGAAAATAAAATAAAAATGTTTTTGTAAAATCTAGGAGAGTGGGCCTGGCAGATCGTGCCCCGTCTCTCATGCCCTCTCTCTTTCTCACCTATTTTGCTGCAAAGGGGGGTTGCTCTTCACCATTGACTCCTGTGGAAGCCAGGCTGGGTGTGGTGGGGAAGGCTTTGTGTGACCAGAAGGTTTGCAAGCTCTCTTAGGTATCCCTTCCTGGCTTTTCCTGGGGACATTACACCTTCAGGCGCCAGGTCCCTTCTCTAGCCACCTCTCCTACTCATGACAGGTGTGGGCCTGAAATATAGGAGGTTATCACCGTCCTAAACTGGGTAGTACTCTCTCCTTAAATCTCAGGTGCCTTCCTAACAGCACCCACTACAGATCAGAGGAGAGCTCAGTTTTTGTCCCAACTATTTTTTTATTGCAGTAAAGTATACATAATATTTATCATTTTAGCCATTGGCCAGCGTACATTCAGTGACATTAAATATACTCACAGTATGTGTAAAAGTTACCACTCTCTATGCCCCAAACTTTTTGTCCTATCCAACATCAACTCTGTATCCATTCAACAATAAGCCTTCCTCCCTTCCTCTGGGTCCCTGGTAACCTTTATTCTACTTTGTGTGTCTTTGAATTTGTCTGTTCTGGATACTTCATGTAAGTGCAGTCATGTGATATTTTTCTTGCTGTGTTTGGCTTGTATCACTGCGTATAATGTTTTCAAGTTCCACCTAAGTTATAGCGTATCTCATCACTTCATTCTTTTTTTATGGCTGAATTATAATCCATTGTGTGTATACCCCACATTTGTTTATCTGTCGACCTGTTCATGGACACTTGACTGTTTCTACCTTTTGGCTCTTGTGAATAATAGTGCTGTGAACGACATACAAATACCTATTCATGTCCCTGCTTTCCTTTCTTTTGGGTATATATCTAGGAGTGGAATTGCTGGTCAGATGGTAGTTACATGTTTAACCTTTTGAGATACCTTGGCTAGGCCTCTTTTGATGCATGAATAAAAACCAGTGTTGAAAGCTTCCTCAGTATGGGCTTACAGCTCAATCAATGCTCACTTGGGTGCCCTCAAACTTGTTCTGTAATGTGTAGGATGAGGACTGAAAATAGTGTGATCTTAAGGGAGAAAGGAAGGGAGGGGCGTGGGTTTAGGGGCAGGTGGCGGAAATAGCAGCTAGTCCTTCCCCAGAACGGGGAAGAATTACAAAGGAGCAAGTAAATGTTATTATTTTACTTCGTGACGTTTGCCTGGGTTTAAAAGACTTTGTCAGACAGCTTCATAATTTGTTTATTCATGGGCTATCATACAGGAAAGTGGAATGCGGTATTTAAAAGGCAGCAGCAGTAGATGATAGGGGAAATTTCACTGTAGTGTGACAAATAGAAATGTAAGATTATGTCTGAAATATATTTTAGGGGGCTCTTTGATTTTGCTCCAATAACAGACCCTTTACTTTTCTTCCTCCTAGCCTCCGGGCACCTAATTTCTTGTTTCTAACATCAAAGAAGAGTTCTAGCTGTTACTTTTTCCAGTTACTTAATCAGATCCAGTAGTAAATGCCTAATCCATCACCTTTCAGGTTGCAGAAGACTCCTACTTAACGGCTTGGAATATTGATCAAAGTTGGTGTCTTTTTTACATTGATCAGATACACTGTGCGTGCATAGTCTCAGGGGCAGAGTTCAAGTATGAGTTTAGAGATTTGAGTGGAGATGATAGTGTAAGGTGTGGTCAAGTAATTGCCTAATTGATAACAAATGGCAGGCAATGTATTTATTAGCCAATAGAGGTACACTAAAGGATCATCACATGCCTGTAATTTCATAACTATTGTCTGACGACATGTTTAAGAAGCTGCTGATGCTCTTACCAAGATACAAGCTGTCATAACTATGTATAATATTCAATGTATCAGTGTCATAAGTCAAAGAAATTCATGAACACTCCTCAGACCATTCCCGTTTTCAATTTAAGCTCAGTGTTCAAAGGAGAAAATGGAAAACACTGCACGAGTTCAGAAGAGAGCCCCATGGTGACACTGAAGAATTTGATTTTAAGACCTCGAAAAAAAAGTTTTAAGAATGAAAGTTGAGAAGCATTTACTTATAGGAAGGGAAATTTCCTGATGAGCACAGCCACTAAACATTGGAATGGGAATCTATAGTAAGGCATGGAATCTCCTACTATGCACATCTTTGAGAATAATATTTAAAAAAAGTCAAATAGAATGGTTCTAAACCAGTATTTCCCAAACCAGGTTATACTGCAAATGGAAAAACTTGAAATAGTCTCTTCCTCTCTCTAGGGATGAGGCACGAACCAAGTTTAGCATCCATGTTGAGAGAAGTGGACAAGATGGTAAGGGCTTCCTGGTGTGGGGGCCAGCGGTAGCTGGGAAACACTAGTCTAAGTCATGTTCTGGGAGAAAGCAGCAGCAGTAAACAAAACTCTGCCGGTCCAATGTTCTTTTTAAAAATTAAAATACACAGGGGAACCTGGGTAGCTCAGTCAGTTGAGTGTCCAACTCTAGATTTCAGCTCAGGTCATGATCCCAGGGTTGTGAGATTGAGCCCCACCTCTGTCTCTGTGCTGAGTGTGGAGCCTGCTTAGGATTCTTCCTCTGCTCTTTTCCCTGGCTTAGGCATGCATACTCTCTGTGTCAAATGAAAATAAAAATAAAATACACAATGCCACATAATTAATACATTGAAATCTACCCCAGAGGTTTAAAGTAGATGTCTGTTTTCTGTATGGTTAATGTTACAGGTCACGCGTGAAGTAAGGAAGCCCCTGAGACCATCCGGTATGTGGTTTTCACACCAGGTTCTGCGAGAGTCGGGGCTCTTTGAACTAGAGAGTTGAGGAGCCGGCCTTTCAACTGAGGTCTTCTGACAACAGCCTCCCTCTTAGCACCACTCAGATACACAGCCTTTCCTGCTTCTGCTAGACCTCTTCCTCTTAAGTCTCTTTCATGTATTTGGTTTTGTTTTGTTTTTTTTTTAAGTTTTTTAATGTTTATTTTTGAGAGAGAGAGAGAGACAGAGACAGAGCACAAGCAGGGGAGGGGCAGAGAGAGAGGGAGACACAGAATCTGAAGCAGGCTCCAGGCTCTGAGCTGTCAGCACAGAGCCCCACACAGGGCTCGAACTCACAAACTGCAAGATCATGACCTGAGCTGAAGTTGGATGCCCAACCAGCTTAGCCACCCAGGGACCCCTCTTTCATGTATTTGTGTTCTGTATTAGTTTCTATTTGAAGAAGGGGAAAAGTGTTGCTTGTGCCACATTGAACAAAAATTTCAAATGAAATCTACATTTTTCAGAGAAGAGCCTGAGCTTCAGAGGGTTGAGGGACTTGGCCAAGATGACAGTGATTCCCTGAGGATGAAGATTCAGCTTTCCTGAGTTTCACTGTGTAGGAGTGAAGGGGTGAAAGAAGAAAGAAAGAAAGAACACTTAACCAACTGAGCCTGAACTCAGGCGCCCCTTTTCTTTCTCTTTTCTTTCTTTCTTTCTTTCTTTCTTTCTTTCTTTCTTTCTTTCTTTCTTTCTTTCTTTCTTAATGTTTATTTATTTTGAGAGAGCACAAGAAGGGGAGAGGGGCAGAGGATGAGAGAGAGAATCCCAAGCTGGCTCCATGCTGCCATCACAGAGTCCAGCGGTGGGCTCCATTGAATGAACTGTGAGATCATGTCCTGAGCAGAAACCAAGAATCTGATGCTTAACTGACTGAGCCACCCAGGCTTCCCATAAATGAGCATTTCTAACAGCACTTTTATACATGCATGAGGTATACAAGTGAACAAAACAGGAAATATCCATGGTGTGTTGGGTCTTGCATTCTAGTGGGACAATTGAAAATGAGAACAATAAGCACATAAAGAACACAATTTCAACAGATGAGAGATACAAACAACAAAAACAGAAAACAATGGAGAACGAGGGAGGGCTATTTTACACAGGAAGATCAGGGAAGCCTCTTTAAGGTGTGACGTGTCAGACTTGAAAGAGGGGAAGGAAGAAGCCATGTGAAGTCTGAGTGCAAATCTGGGCAGCCATTGGGGAGAACATGGCTAAAGGTGTCGAGGCAAGTTGGTCCTTGGCCATAGCCTAGGGACAGCAAAAAAGGCCACTGTTCTCTACTGTGCCTGGTGTATAAGGAGGGAAGAGAAGGTTGGTGGGAGATGGTCTCATAGAGATATTATCTTCTCTGTCCATTTGTTTCTTATCTGTCCCCTCCCATAAGATTGGAATCTCCTCCCCCCCCCCCCCCAAAAGGGGCTTGTGTTTGCCATTCTATCCACAGTACCTGGTTAATGTTAGGGGCTTAATAAATATGTGTTGAATGAATGAAGGAATCATTGGGTGGTTGTTTCTAACCAGTGGTTCTCAGCCATAATCTTTTGGAACTCCAGATGACCTGAGATGTTCTAATGTTGAGTAGTAGCATTGGACCTTTTTTTTAAGTTTATTTATTTATTTTGACAGAGAACGTGAATGGGGTAGGAGCAGAGGGAGAGTGGGAGAGAGAGAATCCCAAGCAGGCTCCACACTGTCAGCGCAGAGCCTGACGCAGGGCTCAAACTCACGAAATCATGAAATCATGACGTGAGCCAAAACCAAGAGTTGGATGCTTGACCAACTGAGCCACCCAGGCACCCCTGACCTACTTTTCAGGAATTTTCAATTTTTTTTTAAGGTTTATTTATTTTTGAGACAGAGAGAGACAGAGCATGAACGGGGGAGGGTCAAAGAGAGAGAGGGAGACACAGAATCCAAAACAGGCTGTCAGCACAGAGCCCGACACGGGACTCGAACTCACAGACCATGAGATCATGACCTGAGCTGAGGTCGGATGCTTAACCGACTGAGCCACCCAGGCGCCCCAACAATTTTTAATTTTTAAAAGGGATCTCTACATCCAACATGCGTCTCAAACTCACAATCCTGGGATGAAGAGTCACATACTCCACTTACTGAGACAACCAGGTGCCCCACGTTTGTCGTATGTGTGTGTGTGTGTGTGTGTGTGTGTGTGTGTGTGTGTGTGTGTAATTTGCAGAGGAAAAAGAGAGTTCATGGAAAAGAAATTTAAATCAAATCCTCCCACCCTGCACCTCCAACTTAAAAAAGAAAACCTTTGGCTTACGCTAGGACGGCACGTGTTTCAAATGGGTCAGAGAGGTCCCATGACTCCCAGATGGTCTGGCTCCGAAGTAAGTCCAAGAATCACTGTTTATAATCCACAGGCAATGATTGTAAGTTAGGGAATCTCTCAGTTTTTCTTAGGGAAACATTCATACAGCAACTTCCTTTCCTTGTTCTGGGAACTGATGATCATGCCATTTTTTTTTTTTTAATTTTTTTTTTTCAACGTTTATTTTATTTTTGGGACAGAGAGAGACAGAGCATGAACGGGGGAGGGACAGAGAGAGAGGGAGACACAGAATCGGAAACAGGCTCCAGGCTCCGAGCCATCAGCCCAGAGCCCGACGCGGGGCTCGAACTCACGGACCGTGAGATCGTGACCTGGCTGAAGTCGGACGCTTAACCGACTGCGCCACCCAGGCGCCCCTGATGATCATGCCATTCTTAAAAGCACTGGCTGTGCTCTTTCCTTGTGCCTGGGTTTCACATGTGCTGTTTTGCTCCCTGTGAAATGTTCTGAGGAAGCAGTCTGCATAGTGCAATTAGGACACTGTTTTGAAGCAGTTAATACTGAATTATTCAAAGGAGTTACTGTTGTTAAATTTTTTTCTTTTTATCACCAGTTGCACACTTTTTATTTCTTTGGATTTTTATTCCTTTTTACATACTTTCATGTTACTCCTTTTCAACAATTCCTGTTAGCATTTTGTTATCCTTTCTTCCAATTGGTTTTCTGATGGTATTCCTTTCTAAGAATTACTTAACAAAAACGATAGCACAGGAGGAACAGGGGAGGAGCGAATGGAGAAAACCCTTCAGACAAACAAGAAAGTTTTTTTGTTTCCCTCAAGTAGCCACAGATTTATTTTGATTTTACTTTTTGTTTCAGTTTTATGTCTTATTTTATTTTTTAATGTTTTATTTATTTATTTATTTATTTATTTATTTATTTATTTTCAGAGAGAGACAGAGAGTGTGAATGGGGGAGGGACAGAGAGGGAGACACAGAATCCAAAGCAGGTTCCAGGCTCTGAGCTGTCAGCACAGAGCCCCATGGGGCTCGAAAGCACAAGCTGTGAGATCATGACCCAAGCTAAAGTCCGACAGTCAACCGACTGAGATACCCAGGTGCCTCAGTTTCAGTTTTATAAATAGACCCATCATTTGAGGCAAATTTTACAGTCTGGCCTTCCTTCTTTCCTTCCTTCCTTTATTCTAACCAGTATTTTCTTTTTTTTGTTTTTTGTTTTTTGTTTTTTTTTTTTTTTTTGTTTTTTTTGGTGCCTTTCATGTGCCAAGCTATATTCTGCATGATAGAGATTTAAAAATAAATAAGCACCTATGTGCTATGAGTGAGTTAACAGTCCACTGGAAAAGAGTTCAGTAAATGGGTATTTACAATATGTACATACACAGAACCTCAGTCAAAACCTATCACGTTTATATATCAGGACCAGACCCTTGGATGTCAGATGGTGGGAAGGGGCAGGTGATGGCCATGGGATGCTTCATGGTCTTCTGTTTCGGGTCACACACAAGTCACTCCCACCCTCCACGCAGCCCCCCCCCCCCCCCCCCCATGCGCACAACTTGCTGGAAAGACTCTTGGCTGGAAGTCAGGAGAACTGGGGTCTGGTCCAGACACTGTGCTTTGTGCTGGAATGTGCATCTATTAATGGCATACAGCATTGAAGTAACAGAACGCTGGCCTCAAGGAAAGGGCTCTAGACTTCGTGGTTACAGCTGTATCCCTTTCCGTCTTATAGAAACTAAAAGAATGAAGGGGGGGAAACTTTTTACCCAGAAATGTTGGAAGTACCAATTGCAAAATGACAGTTTTCAATAAACTTCCTGAGGCGAGAGTAATTATTACAGTCTATTCTCTTGGGAAAGTAAGTGCATTCGCCTCCTTCCTTTGGGGCCCTGTGCTTCTTTGTATTGGCTTCTACCTCTAAAAGCATACCAGATCACAACAGAATGTTACCCTGTGTGTTATGATCACAGGATGACTAGAATCAGAATTTAATTTCTACTTTTAGTAGTAGTCAGAAATAAAATTAGGGGCATCTGGGTGGTTCACTTGGGTAAGCATCCGACTCTGGATTTTGGCTAGGGTCATGATCACACAGTTGGTGAGTTCAAGGTGACAGCACCTAGCCTTCTGGGGATTTTCTCTCTCCTGCTCTCTCTGCCCCTCCTCTGCTCACATTCTGTCTCTCTCTCTCAGAATAAAATAAATAAACTTTAAAAAAAGAAATAAAATTAAAAGTTCATCTTTCCTTTTTATTAAAAAACATATAATAATCGCTTTAGTAAAACACACATTAGGGGGAGATTCAGACACTGGAAATGCTTAGTCCTATAGAATCCCAAGTTTTCAGATTTTGAGAAAATGTATAAATTAGTATTAGACACTGCAAAGAAACAGGAGGTGAGAGCTGGTGGGAATGGTCTTGATTCCTGGCTTCTCAGCTGAACTGCTCATGCAGTCCTAGAGTATTTGCTTTTCTGCCCCTCTGTCTCTGTCCTTTGGTAAATAACTCTCCTTACTGGAGTTACTTGAGGGAATTGTTCTGTGGCAAGAGTCTCAGCCAGGGGAGGGGTGGGGATGAAGTGAGGTAAAATACAGAATGATTGAGATTCAAACTGATCTAAGAGTCCTAATATGCATTTTACTACCTTTGACTAGTGAGTTACCTCCTCTAAGCCTCAGTTTCCTCATCTGTGGGGAAAAAAATGGGAATAGCAGTAGTATCTATGTTACAGGATCATTGGGGAATTTAAAAAGCTCATGTATATAAAGGAATTAGTACAGTAAACTGTTGATTGTCATTATCACGTTGCTATTGATGAGAATAACATTTTAACAAATTGAATGTCCTGCCCTCCCTTAGATCATCAGCCCCTTAAATCATTGTGTCACCTGCTAGAAGGCATTACTAACTATAGAAGATGTAACATCTATTCCCCTCTGAGTCCTCAATCCTCTTCTACCTGATTTCCTTATATCACAAGCTAAAACTCCATCCTTAACATCAGTGACATCGATATATTTAGCCTGCTAGGCCTCATCTGTAATTTCTGACGTGTCCTGGGTTTTTTCCTCTCTCAAATGTCTTTGCCACTCTAAAAGCTTTCGTTTAATGATAAAGAAGTCATTGGAATTAGGAGGTAATCAATATGAAGTCTGACAGAGGATGATTATAGAGTCTGGTTGCCTTGAGAGTCCTGATTCAGTCCCACTACTATGGCGTATTTATAAGAGAGTCCCCTTTTATTCTCAAAAGGTATCCATGTTTGGAAAAGTTATTAACAGACAATCTATAGTTTGACTAAACTAAAATATGGCATTAGCTCAGGTGTTGAGATTAGGCACGAACCAAACTTGTACATCTTATTGCCTTGCTGCCCAGTAGACCCCCTGTGTCACTCATAGTATTCCCAACTTTTACTAAAAGACCTGAAAGTTATCAGAACAAATGTGTTGCAAAAAAGAAATGTATGCAAGAATGTCAAACTCTGACAGTTGGGAAACAACTCAAAGTTCGTGCTCCATTGGTGTCAAATCAGAGGCATCTCTATGCACAGTTGACTGCTTCATGATCCAATCAAGAGCTGGGGTCTGACTCATTGTTATTACCTATCTTGACTTTGCTAACCCCAAGCCAGAATTTTTGCTGAGCCCTCATTGAGTCACTTATGAGTCTTTTATATTGACACTAGGTTTGCTGACAGTCTGGTTTAATTCTCCCAGTTCTTTCTTTAAGCATTTTGCTCTAGAAGAAAGAAATGGGTCATGGGACTCTTGTAGGGTAAGAATGTTCTAGGCTCTGGGTTTCAGTTTATCAGCCAGTGGGCTAATTCCTTATCACCTTGGGTATCTGTTGGTTACTAAACTGCCCATGAGTAGTGCTTGTAATGAAAAACTAGCACACCCTAGGAAACACAGCAAAATTATGTTTAGGACTCCTTTACTTTTTCACTGATCATTGCCTATTTTTGTTACCATGCTGTATTTAAAAGTGTGGAGAGGGGCGCCTGGGTGGCTCAGTCGGTTGAGCGTCCGACTTCAGCTCGGGTCATGATCTTGCGGTCCGTGAGTTCGAGCCCCGCGTCAGGCTCTGGGCTGATGGCCCAGAGCCTGGAGCCTGCTTCCGATTCTGTGTGTCTCTCTCTCTCTGCCCCTCCCCCATTCATGCTCTGTCTCTCTCTGTCTCAAAAATAAATAAATGTTAAAAAAAAAAAAAAAGTGTGGAGAGAGGTTACCTTTTGGGTGTGGACTGAAAAGGGGATAGGAAACTTTCAGGGATTCTTGAAATGTTCTCTATATTGATCTGGGTGATGATTACATAGGTGTATGCATATCTGAAAATTAACTGAATGTACAGTTAAGATTGGTCACTTTAATATATGTTAAGTTAAACCTTAATTAAAAAGAAGTAAGAAGGAAAGAAAAGCCTCAGATCTCCTGAGCTAGTGCTGATTAAAAAAAAAAAATGTATTCTGAGTTAGTCAAAGAAGAAACCAAACATCTACTTACATAATCTTGTTTTCTCTTGGATTTCAATATGATAGTTGTCATTTCTCTTCTACAGATATGCTTCATGACCTCTATCTTTACTTAATCTTTGATAATAAAACTTCAAACTCTGCCAGTTTGAAACTTTTAACTAGTTCATTTCAGCATGTAACATTACAAAGACTTTGATTCTTTTAACTGTGTACTTTTCCGTAACTTATGGAATATTGAAAGCTTCCTAGGCCATATAAATCATGGCTTATAAATAGTATGTGCATTCACCTCTTGATTTCCAGTTTATCATGTGACTGTTCATTAAGGTAGTTGAGTTGTATAATGAAAGAGATCAAGGGGCGCCTGGGTGGCTCACTCAATTAAGAGTCTGACTTTGGCTCAGGTCATGATCTCGTGGTCTGTGAGTTCGAGCCCTGCGTCGGGCTCAGAGCCTGGAGCCTGCTTCGGATTCTGTGTCTCCCTCTGTCTTTGTTCTTCCCCCACTTGTGCTCTGTCTGTCTGTCTCTCTCTCAAAGATAAATAAAGATTAAAAAAAAAAAGTTCAAGAGAAGGAAAAAGTTTTTTTTTTTTTAAATTTTGGAGAGAGAGAGCACATGAGCGGGAAGAGCGGCACAGGGAGAGAGAGAGAGAATCCTAAGCAGACTCCATGCTCAGTGTAGAGCCCAATGTGGGGCTCGATCCCATGATGCTGGGATCATGAGCTGATCCAAAATCAAGAGGCAAATGCTCAACTGACCCAGCCACCAGGTGCCCCAAAATCTATGAGATGTTTTAGAAAATATCCTTTTATTTTTCAGTCTTCCTCCAAATTCTCCTAATGTGTGGCCAGTCACTCATCTAAAGTTTAGCTCGGTTCAAGAACTGAGATTTTTTGCAGTTAAAGAAAAAAGAAGGGGGAGTAGAGACTGAAATTAATCCAGTCCCTCCTATGTGCCAGGCACTGTGCATAGGTTATTTAACCTGTACAACAACCTTATAAAGATGATCTGATTGTATCAATGAAGAAACTAAGGTTCCAAAAAGGTAGACAACTCTCTGAGTGTCACATAGCTATTATTCAATTGTTTTGTCCCACAGCTCCTTCTTTTTGTACTGTCTTTGGTGATGTCACAAGAGGGGAATTCTGAAGTGATTTAAAAGATCATGTCAAAAGAGGGGATGGCTCAGGTCATGATCTCATGGTTCATGGGTTTGAGCCCCGCAATGGGCTTTGTACTGACAATGGGGAGCCAGCTTGGGATTCTGTCTCTCCTTCTTTCTGCCCCTACCTTGCTCACGCATGCTCTGTCTCTCTCAAAAATAAATAAACATTAAAAAAACAAAAAATAAAAATAAAAGATCCAAAGGGACTTGAGAGATAATCTCATCAGTCTTGCTTAGAGATAAGGAAACTAGATCTAGGGAACCCAGTTGTTTTGTTGGAGGTTATAATGTGTCCATTTGGGCAACATACCTCTCAATTTCTACTTCCTCCTGGAAGCTCCCTCTTCTCCTTTCCCTACCTCCCCACCTCATCCTGCCTCCATAACTTACTGTAGTCAGAATTAGAACCCTTTGCATCTTATGTTGTGTGGTGAGCCGAGAGGTAAGTGGCATCTGGAGCCTGGGTTTACATCCCTGGTTACCACTTAGGAGCTGTGTGACCTTACGTAAGTTACTCAGATTCTCTGAGCTTAAGTTTTCCCACTGTAAAATAGCATAATAATGGTACCTGTCTCATGGGGTGGTTGTGATATATAATAAAACATGGAAAACCCTTTAGAATGACATGTGGCATGTAATATGTATCTTGTGAGTATTACTAATTAGCTGCTGGGGCGCCTGGGTGACTCAATTGGTTAAGCATCTGACTTTGGCTCAGCTCATGATCTCACAGTTTTTGAGTTTGAGCCCTGCATCAGGCTCTATGCAGACAGCTCAGAACCTGGAGCCTACTTCGGATTCTGTGTCTCCGTCTCTCTTTCTGCCCCTCCCCCACTCGCGCTCTCTCTCTCTCTCTCTCTCTCTCTCTCTGTCTCTCAAAGAATAAATAAATGTTGGGACGTCTGGGTGGCTCAGTCGGTTAAGGAGCCGACTTCGGCTCAGGTCACGATCTCGCGGTCCGTGAGTTCGAGCCCCGCGTCGGGCTCTATGCTGACCGCTCAGAGCCTGGAGCCTGTTTCAGATTCTGTGTCTCCCTCTCTCTCTGACCCTCCCCCGTTCATGCTCTGTCTCTCTCTGTCTCAAAAATAAATAAACGTTAAAAAAAATTAAAATAAATAAATAAATAAATAAATGTTAAAAAAATAATTAGCTGTTGTTACTATGTGCACAATACTCAATTTTTAGTTATATGTATACAGGCTTATCTCTTCAATGGGATGGAAGTGATGTCTTACACATCTTTGTAATTCTCCCTTTAGTGCCAAGATGAGTGCTTCATAATTCTAGACACTGAACACAGGCCTCCTGGACTGATTTCACTTTCCTGGTTAATGACCTTCAAAATTTCCCCCATGGTCCAAATTTCCCAAGTTAATAACTTCATCAAGTACATACTCCACACCTCCCAGACCTTATTCTTGAGGATCCTGATTACTGATTTCCAGGAGGGCATTTCTGTCCCACGGGATTTCTCATGCCTTTTAGAAATCTAAAAGTACAGGGGTAGTTGCGTTATGCCCAAGACTCAGTTCAGGACTTGGTTATTTCTTTTTTGTTCCTTTAGGGGATTAACATCAAGCATGGACTGACTTTCGGTCCTTGGTATTATGTGGTTGATGCAAACTGGCCTAAGGGAACAAGCATGTAATTCTTCTGTGTGCTTTCAACCTACAGCTTCCCGTTTCTGCTGACGGTGGTACCCTCAACCGCACTACGAGCTGCCATGAGGAAAAGTAAGCCCTTTTTGTCTTCTTGCTTTCCTTTATATGCACTCTCTACCAAATAACCGCCATTAGGAAAAGGACGTGTGTGAATCCAAGGCTTTGTTTCCTTGGGTTGTGTTGTGGACGTTCTAGGATTTCCTGATTTCAAGGAAGGTAGAAGTTGTTTTTTGGTTTCCACTTAGAAAATTTAATCTTGGCATTTCAATGGCACTAGACTGTTGTTTTCAAAAGGATGGTATGTAGAATATTGGGACACATTTTCTAAAAATGTGGATGACAGCTATCAGATCAGACACGAATGTTCCACCTCCTTTTTGGCAAAGTTGAGAACTTTTTTTTTTTTTAATGACAAACTTCCGCACTATTGTTTTGAGATTCAAATAGTGTTCAACATCTAAATTTTGGAAAAAATTACGCTTTTATTCTATTGTGAACTCTGTAAGCGATTCTTTTCCAGATAAACTCTTTCTTACTAGCAGAGCTTGGAGGATACATATATGTATTTAGAAAGTTTCTTATGCGGCACTTGGGTGGCTGGGTCGGTTAAGCTTCTGACTTTTGCTCAGGTCATGATCTCACGGCTGGTCAGTTTGAGTTTACTTTAATCTGCGTTTTACTTTCTCCCCATTGTCTCTCTGCCTAGTGTCTGAATAGTGTGAGGTCTGGTCCATTGTCTCTTGTTGAACCTTCTATTCTGAGTACCTGTTATAAGTGCCCAATACATATTTCTTGGACAATAAAATGATGACACTTAGAAGAATGTTACGTATTTATAGCTAGTGTCCGACTTAGAAATGGGTTGTGCTCTACATGGCATTTTGTATGCAGAATACATTTTCTCATATGAAAAGTAATGTAAAGGGAATGTAGATTCCAAGCTTGGCTTATAAAAGTGATCTGATCCCATAGTGTCAATTCTCTTGTTTTTGCTACTCCAGAAGCAAACTTTTCTGGCTTGGTTAGTGAATCAAATCCTCATTTTAAAGCCTGTTTGTAGAGTGAAGGCAGTTCTTACCTTATGATGAGCTCTCCAACTGAATCAGGGAATGGATTTCCCTTTTTATTCATTTATTTTGAGAGAAACAGAGAGAGCGCAAGCAGGGGACGGGCATAGAGAGAGAGAGACAATCCCAAGCAGGCTCTGCACTGTCAGCGCAGGGCCTGATGTGGGGCTCGAACTCACACACTGTGAGATCATGACCTGAGCCGAAATCAAGAGTAAGTTGCTTAACCAGCTGAGCCACCCAGGTGCCCCTAAATTTCCCTCTTTGTAGTCTCTTTCCTGGGTGAATATTAGCCAAAGGTATACAAAGGGGTGAGGAACCCGTTGCTCAGGGTAAATATTGTCTTCTCCAGGTCTTTGGGGGAGACTCTACCCTAACCCCTGGCTCTATAAAAGTACTCCCCTCCCATTAAATTCCCCACTAAATTATGAAGACTTCCAATTTCCATATGTGACCTTTTCCTTTTAGCCACAAAATCCAGTATAATTAATTCAGGCCCTGGAGGGAAATAGTGAAGGAAAATTCTGGAATTAATTTTGAAGCTACTACAGATCTGCAGGCATTGATCCAAAACCCGTGGGGCCAGATGTGTTTTGAATACAGAGATATTTTTGGATTTTAGCAAAGTAATATGACGCATATGCTGCCTGTTACAAAATATCCCCAGCTTGTAATTCAATCAAACAATATTTCTTCAGCTAAATATGTGACTATTCCTGCTAAGTCCTCTAAGGAGAGGCAGCTTACAGCCTCACATCACCGCATTTCACGTTCTGCTAGCTAAGTGATGAAGGTGGTGTGGTTTTCAAAGCTCTTCCTACCTCAGATTTACTGGTAGGAGACTGTGGACCAGGAATCCCAAAGAAATAATGGCTCAACAAAGAAAACAATGAAGGTTGTCCTAGTCTCAGAACCCTGGGCAGGTTCTTGAGCAGCAGGGATCCTACCTAGAGATAGAGGAGAATCACCTCCTTTGACCAGAAGGCTGAGAATATCTTTATAGGTGGTTTTTTACCAGGGCTTCTTGGTTTAGCCAACTCGTAGGTTCATTAGCTGTACATTTCTTATCAGTAGGTCCACTTGCTCATCAAGCCAGGCTCTCTGAGTTGGGTGAAAGAACTGTCCTACTTAGAGAGGAGACTTTTTTCCACTGTCGGTGCTAGGAAGGAAGGTACATGGATGGTTTGGAGCCCCATTGGGGATGTTGGGAGGACCCCTAAAGATAGAGGAAAAGGCAGGATGTTGTTGAGGATGCTGGAGGGGAGGACCAATACTGGGACAGGGTTGGGCCTGAAACCTGATTCAAGGACCCCCTCCTACACTTTTGATAATCTCTCTGGCTGGTTGCACTGTCATGAGATAAGTGACCCTCAGCTATGTAAGCCGACCAGTGTGTGTTGTTAGAATTTGAAAGCCTAACAACGAACTGGAAACTTTCCAATGTTCGGTTAGCCCCATTGTCCTTATTATCTTACTTGTATGATTTATACATTTGTGATTCTGTGTATGCCTGGGGGTCCTAAGGGTTATCTCAGTATTTAATTGCCTGAGCTTAACCAGCAGCAGAGATAAGATCTGCTCAAGAGTATGGTTAGAAAACTGTACATTAATGGAAAGTACCATTGTTCTATTTGATAGTAAACCTTTCCGTTGAAGGACTAGGTAAAACAGGTCTATATCTAGAAGTTTCTAGAAAGCATTCCCTCTTGTTCTGGAAACCGAGTAGCAGGTTCTCTCCTGCTGCTTATGACTTGGCAGTCCCCAACATTGTTCTTTTTCTTGTCTTTTAAACTTCTGGCATTCTAGCATTAACACATAATTTCCTAGTAGATTTTTTTGTATTAGTTTTAGTATTTAAAAAACGCTTCAGGGGCACCTGGGTGGCTCAGTTGGTTAAGTGTCTGACTCTTGGTTTCAGCTCAGGTCGGGATGTCATGGTTTGTGGGTTCAAGTCCCACATTAGGCTCTGCGCTGACAGCCCAAAGCCTGCTTGACATTCTCTATCTCTCCCTCTCTCTCTGCCCCTCCCCCACTCTCTTTGTCTCTCTCTCTCTCTCTCTCACAAATCAACATAAAAAAAAAACGCTTCAAAAGAGAAGTGAAATGAGCTTTTGTTAGTGCCAGTTTATTTTCCATCAAGACATGTTTATGAATTCTTTGTTGCCTAAAGGCATACTGGGAGGTTCACTGAGGCTAACTTCCTGGAATTTTCCCAAAGCTTCTCACCTGTGTCCCATGGTCAAACTAGGCAAACTCTCAGGGGCCTTGTAGCTACAAGAGGTAATTTTTCCATATCATCATGTGATTCGAACCTGAGATCATAGTTGTGAAATTGAGATTGAAGCAAAGTCATCCTATCTTAAAGTGTGCTTATTACAAGTGATTAGAAAATGAACTTCACTAATTATAACTGAGAGACGAGAATCAGCTTTGCGTTAAGGAATTAATTCTGAGAATAAATGTGATAATAAATATAACACTGCCATTCCCAAGGAAATGTGTCTTGTAACCATGAAGCATATGTAATTCTAAGTTATAAGAACTGTAACTGGGGTGCCTGGGTGGCTCAGTTGGTTGAGTGTCTAGGATCCGCTCAGGTCATGATCCCACGCTCTGTGAGTTGGAGCCCCGCGTTGTGCTCAGCGTATCAACACAAAGCCCGCTTCCTATCCCCTCTCTCTTTGCCCCTTACCCATTCAGCCACTCTCTCAAAAAATAAACAGCCAAGCTCAATCAATCAATCAATCAGCATAAAGAAGAAAAGAGAAATGTAACCAAGAGCAGAAGAATGATTCTAATAGCTCACTGTAGGAAAATGGGTTTAAAACCCTGATCCCAACAATCTCCCAAATGTTCTCTAAGGTAGCTGTAAGCAGTTTCATAGTTAAGAGTTGTTAATCTGGCTGGCTCATTCTTGGCAAGAAAAAAAACATTTGGGGCTCTCCAAATGTAGAAAAACCTAGGGCTTTATTTCATGGAATGTTTGTTGAGATTAGGGAGAACTTGACAGGTCCTATCTGGTTGTATGTTTGAGTCCCCTCTAGCAATTCCCTCAGAGTCTACCTCTGAGCAGATCACCTCACCAGACCCTAAGTTGGATCAAAGCAGGAATCATAACCTTTCCAGGCACCTGTGTGTAGCCAGTGTGGAGCCTCTGGAGTATAAACCCTTGATAAAGGAATGCAGAATGTTGAATGAACCTATCAAAGACTTGAATACTTCTGGATACAGGGAGCTCATTACTACTCACAGCAGCTCAGTTCATCCTTGGGAATTCTGGTTGTTCCACCTTCTCTTTTATAATGTTCCACCTTCTCTTTTATAATGGGCTCCTGGGTGGCTCAGTCGGTTAAGCCTGTGACTTCAGCTCAGGCCATGATCTTGAGGTTCATGAGTTTGAGCCCCATGTCAGGCTCTGTGCTGACAGCTCAGAGCCTGGAGGCTGCTTCGGATGGTGTATTCCCTCTCTCTCTCTCTGCCCCTCCCCTGCTCATGCTCTCTCTCTCTCTCTCTCAAAACTAAATAAACATTAAAAAAATCTTTGTAATGATTGGACTGTCGTCTCTTCTCCTTCAGGCCATGTAGACCGACTCTATGAAGTGATAAAGCTTTAAGTATCTGAGCTGACCCTCTTGCCCTACTCTCCCCACCTGGCTTCTGAGGTTTACTTCTGCAGACTAATATCCCCAATTCTTGCACGGCCGACATAGATCTGCGTGTTCACTCGTGCTCTCAGATCTCTGAGCATGCTGCAGAACATTACCTTTCCATAGCCTGACCATGGTTCAGGGAAGGCCTGACACGCATTGGATGGTGACGTATTCTGAAGTCTACTTTTGCTATTTGATATCAAATTAACTTTAACTTTTTAATTTTTTGGAGGAAGCAATTTTTTCAACTCTTCACAGAAAACTTCTCCATTAGTCTCAGTAAAACCTTGCCTCAGTGGAAGACAAGTTAAATAAATGGAAGGCTATTATTATCTTGGAAACAGGCTTACTTGCTAGTGCTTCACCTCTTGTGTCTTGTGCCTAAGGTGACTTTCTTGGATTCAAGACCTTTTGACTCCTCGTGAAGATTAAACGTGGATTGTTTGGTGCAGGGCCCCTCCCTGGGTGATTGATCTCTGCCAAGAGTGTGTCCTCCCTGTCCGTCAAGTGAGTCATGGGGCTACCAAGTCTGATCCTGGAAAACTGATTTCCCCATGTGGCTGTCCAATGGTTAAGGCAGAGCTTGGAAGACTTTGAAAGGCTGCTGCTAACTAAGAATTTACTATCTATTTTTTCATAGGGCCAGAAGTGCAATTCAGTGTAAAAAAGAATTGACTGATTTTCATGACCTTTAATATTTGCTGAAGCTAACATTTATTTTATTTTTTGAGAAACTCTTTTTTTAAAAAAATATGTACAACATTTATTCATTTTTGAGAGACAGAGTGTGAGTGGGGGAGGGGCAGAGAGAGAGGGAGACACAGAATCTGAAGCAGGCTCCAGGCTGTGAGCTGTCCATACAGAGCCCAACGTGGGGCTTGAACTCATGGACCGAGAGATCATGACCCGAGCTGAAGTGGGATGCTCAACCAACTGAACCACCTGGGCACCCCTCCTGAAGGTAACATTTAAATCAAACTGTTAATGTGGAAGATGCAGTAGACGCTTAGGCAACGTGCAGGAATTTTTACTAGAAATCATCTGTTGGTGAGATACCATCTTTGGGCAATCGGAGAAATCAAATTGTAAAAGAAAACACTTGGTTTCAGTTACTTGAACCGTTGGAAATTACAGCCAGTTTCTAACTGTTCGGGGGAGTTGGGGGAGTGAGGGGGAGGGAGAAGAAGAGACTGCGGGCGAAAGAAGTAGAAGGAAATTAGGAATAGGTGATAAAAGAAAAGGTAGGACATTTCTGAAATGCCAAGCGGGCACAGAAGCCTGAACTCTTATTCTCTTGCTTGGCGTGCATTTGGGGTTCTGCCCTGCGTCGGTACATTTTGTAACTCACTGCTCAAAGTGCATCAGTTCTTATGTAATAGAAAGTCATTGTTCTAGGGGCAAAAAAAAGATGTCCCTTCCACTTTATTTCCCCAGTCTGTTCTAGTTAGTCTGTGGTGGTCACTGACTCTCGACACAGTTGAGACAGCAAGTAGGTCCTTCCAGGCTTTCATGAGATATTCTTACGAGGCATTTGCAGTGGGGACATGGATGAAATCGGGTTCCTCCTGCTTGAGGTTTCTTTCTCGGGGTTGCCTCGTAGACTTTTGCATCTGGGCTACAGGAGCAGCGGGACTGGTCAGTATTTCAGCAGTGAGTCATGAACTCTGTTCTGGGCGATAGCCATTTCAACACCTGTACATCTGCGAGGATTCTTTCTTGAATGCCACAGGCGAAAGGTAAAGGTCAGGGAACCTTTTCCCTTCATCTCCCTGTCCTTTTATCTCTTCTCCAAAGGACACGCTGATTCCAGGAAAGCACTAGGGGAGGTGTCTTCACCTGGAGGACTGGAGTGGAATACCCTGATGGCGGTAATAGCCAGGTGGTAATTTTCCCTGGAAAATCCCGGGAGTACTTCAAAGTGCTCAGGCCTAACTGACTCTAGGCTAGTCCTTGAACCAGTCCAACTTCCCAGGTCATGGATGTAGGTAGACTTTTGATGTAGGAGCCAAACTTTACAGTGTCCCCTTGGCCTTGAAACCCTGCTAAGTCTATTCCAGAGCATCTCAGTCCTCTTTGTCTTTCCCTCAAGAATCTGTGTGTCATTGGATGGTGGTTCTGAGGGCTTTGTTTTTCACCCCTGTGCAGAATAGAGTCACCGTAGCAGGCCCAAGACTGGTCTTCTTAGGAGGGCTTGTTTGCAAGCTCAGCTCTTAGCTGACACTTGGGAGCTTAGGTTTTGGGGGTGTTCCCACTTTTCCCAGGCTGGGAAAAGTGGCTCATGGGGCCTAGACTATGCAAGCAGTGTGACTTATGCTCAACATCTGCTTTCCTTCTGGGAGTTTAAATTTGGAGCATGTCTAGGCAGAGGGTCCCTATGTGACCAGCCTCCAATAAAAACCGTGGTTCCCATGTCTCTAAAGGGCTTCTCCGGGCAAAAACATCATATGCCTGTTGTTACATTTTCCTTGATGGGGGAAGAGGGTGTTCTCTGGGACCTATCATGGGAGGGAGAGGGCATAAGGGAGCCTATATAAGGATTCCTCCAGACTCCACCTGAATCTTTACCATTATGGCCCAGTTTACTATATCACGCTATTAAATCTTAGCCTTGTGTACTACTATGTGCTGAGTTCTGTGAGTGCTTCTGGTGACTCCCTGGGTGTGCTGTGGTCATCTGGACCCTGGAACAACCCCTTTCTTAGGGTACTTATTCTCCTACATCCTTACCTTAACCTGGCACAATTTCAGGGAAAGGATAAAAGGGAAATGCTTTCAAAACGTTAAATGGCAAATTAAGAAAACACTGATCTAGAAGATCTAGCTTAATAAAAATGTCATTTCTTTTGAAAATCAGGATGCCAATTTGTTGGTCATGCAAACATTACTTTTATGGTTTGTACTTACAGAAGATGAGTTTAAAAAAAAAAAAAGGAGGGACGCCTGGGTGGCTCAGTTGGTTAAGCATTCGACTCTTGATTTTGGCTCAGGTCATAATCCCGGCATTGGGGGATCGAGCCCTGTGTTTGTCTCCATCCTGAGTGTGGAGCCTGTGTAAGATTCTCTCTCTCCCTGTGGCCCTCTCCTCTGCTTACATACTCTCTCCCTTTCTCTCTCTCTCTCTCTCTCTCTCTCTCAAAAAAAAAAATTATATATAATAATAAAATAAATATGTTGTCCTTTCATTACCAAGTTGTAAGAAATCTTTATATATTCCAGATATTAGACCTTCATGAAATAAATGATTTGTAAATATTTTCATCCATTCTGTGGATTGTCTTTGACTTTCTTGGTGGTCAAAAACGTTAAAAAATTTTTTAATGTTTATTTTTTAGAGACATAGAGAGATAGAGCATGAGTGGGGAGGAGCAGAGAGAGGGGGAAGCACAGAATCTGAAGCAGGCTCCAGGTTCTGAGCTGTCAGCACAGAGCCCGACGCGGGGCTCGAACTCACAGACCTTGAGATCATGACTGAGCCGAAGTTGGATGCTTAACCGACTGAGTCACCCAGGCGCCCCTTGGTGGTGTCTTTTGTATTTAACTTTGATGAGGTCAAATTTATTTATTATTTCTTTTGTAGGTTATACTTTTGGTGTCACATCTAACTCGCATATCAGATTTTAAGAACTACACTTACTTTAGAAGTTCTACATCCATTAGCCCAATTCTGTTATTCCAAGATGAAAAGAGATTAACAGTTACAAGAGCTAGCGTCCAGTGGAGTAGAAATAACATAGGATTTAGAGTCTTAAGATTGAGTCAAGTCTAGGGGTGCCTGGGTAGCTCAGTTGGTTAAGTGTCTAACTTCAGCTCAGTTCATGATCTCACACTTTGGGGTTCGAGCCCTGTATTAGGCTCTGTGCTGACAGCTCAGAGCCTGGAGCCTGCTTCGGATTCTATGTCTCCCTCTCTCTCTGCCCCTCCCCCATTCACCCTCTGTCTCTCTCTCTCTCTCTCAAAAGTAAAGAAACATTGAAAAAATTAAAAACAAATTGAGTTAAGGGGCACCTGGGTGGCTCAGTTGGTTGAGTGTCTGACTTTGGCTCAGGTCATGATATCGCTGTCCGCGAGTTCGAGCCCCGCGTTGGGCTCTGCGCTGACAGCTTGGAGGCTGCAGCCTACTTCGGATTCCGTGTCTCCTTCTCTCTCTGCCCCTCTCCCACTCACCCTCTGTCTCTCTCTCAAAAATAAATAAACATTAAAAAAATTAAAAAAAAATTGAGTCAATGCTTTTATCATGGGAATTAAGTACTTCATTTTTTAAAATCCTGGTTTCTTTTTTTTAAATGTTTTTATTATTATTATTATTTATTTTGAGAGAGACAGAGACAGAGACAGAATGCGAGTGGGTTGGGGCAGAGAGAGGGAGGCACAGAATCTGAGGCAGGCTCTAGGCTCCGAGCTCTTAGCACAGAGCCTGATGTGGGGATCGAACTCACAAGCTGTGAGATAATGACCTGAGCCGAAGTTGGATGCTCAACCAACTGAGCCACCCAGGCACCCCTTTAATCCTCTTTTCTGTCTGGAAACTGGGGTCATAATAGTTCCTGTTTCATAAGGTTATTGGGAAGTTTGAATTAGCTAATTTGTGAAAATGGCTTAGTACTGTACCTAGCACACAGGAGACATATAATAAATGTTAGGTTGTTGTCCTTTTTATTACAAGATTTTAGAACCACGGCTGGCCCATATCAAGAATTACCCAATGGTCGTCACTGTGCTCTTAACCATGTATATTTGAAAGGCTGCAAAAGTTACATGAAACTAGGTTTGCTTATGGTTATATAGCCTCTGGAACCATGGAAAAACCTGATAGGTCTATAGTAGGAAGATTTTATTTCTTTTGAATTCAAGAATGAACAATGCTTTTGCTTTTCGGCATCAAAAGAAGGGGCAGAAAATTGGCATCTGCAATGACTGGATGTTTCATCACAATGTGCACTCCTTTTTATTTCTCATGAATTAAGGGCCATGTATAGAATTACAAGGAAATTAACAAAACTCCTTCCCTGTCATTCAGATAGAAGGACTTTAAGAAAAGTGGTTTGATATTTCCGTTAAATATTTACTGTGCTTTATAACATTACCTCAGAACTTTGATATTAATGATCCAATCATTTGGTGTTCACAGGTACAGAGTGCTTTAGGGCTACATTAGAGCACACTTTGTTTTATTACTGTAAACCCAGATATTGTTGAAAGTTCAAAGTCAAATCATCTATTTAGTCCAGTGCTCCTGCAGTCTGACACACAGGCACCTTCCAATAGAGATAAACTTACTAATACTTAACAGAAAGAGCCTTTCTTTTTCTCTTTCTCTCTCTCTCTTTCTTTTTCTCTTCCTTCTTTCCTTCCTTCCTTCTTTCTTTTTTTTTTTTAATTTTTTTTTTAACGTTTATTTATTTTTGAGACAGAGAGAGACAGAGCATGAATGGGGGAGGGGCAGAGAGAGAGGGAGACAGAATCGGAAGCAGGCCCCAGGCTCTGAGCCATCAGCCCAGAGCCTGACGCGGGGCTCGAAGTCACGGACTGCGAGATCGTGACCTGAGTTGAAGTCGGACACTTAACCGACTGAGCCACCCAGGTGCCCCTTCCTTCTTTCTTTTTAAAAAAACTTTTGTTTAAACATTTCAACCTAAAATTTTGCCAGTTTATTCATCATCAGAAGTTAAACTCTTGGTCAGTAATGGCATGACTGTATTTCCTAATCTGGACAATTTAGCAAATATTAAGAACCTTTTTGAAATAAAAACATAATCTATACTGCGAAGCATTTAAATGAAGCCGTATCTAATTGAAATGAGGTTGTCTATTTTAGCTATTTCTCGACTAACTTGCAATCGAAAGAAACTGTTAGGGATTACTTCTGTCCCTACTAAGGACACAGGGCTAACAATATGATACAAAGATGAATAACATAGTCTTTTCCAGTAGAAATATGTCAGTTCAGGGGCGCCTGGGTGGCTCAGTCGGTTGAGCGTCCGACTTCGGCTCAGGTCACGATCTCGCGGTTCGTGAGTTCGAGCCCCGCGTCAGGCTCTGGGCTGATGGCTCAGAGCCTGGGGCCTGCTTCCGATTCTGTGTCTCCCTCTCTCTCTGCCCCTCCCCCATTCATGCTCTGTCTCTCTCTGTCTCAAAAATAAATAAACGTTAAAAAAAAAAATTAGAAATATGTCAGTTCAATATGTGATCTAGAGGCAAGATGTTGTCATTAGTGGGAGAGTGACATTGGGTAAAATGAGAAAATTTCAGTCATTAATTACCCAGGTTGATAAAGCAGTTTGTGAGGTGACAGTCTAGGGTAAAAAGTAGTCTCAGGTGTTGTAAACTGCCCTGAGGCGGAGCTTGCGTTCGCTAGGTAGGTTTCTCAGCACTTCACAAGCATGGTCACTCATTCACTCCCCACGAGCACCTTGTGAGATAGCACCTGTCACTCCCTCTTTGTAACAGGAGCAGACCCTGAAGTGTAGACTTGCCAATCTCTTCATTGAGATGGGACCCCGCTCAGTCTTGCTCAGCACCTGCTGTTCTTAACTACCGTTCGAGGCTACTTCTCTCTCAGCTCAAAGAGGAATTATTATCGGTAGGGCAACTTGGCGAATTTCTGGAATCTCTATTTCCTGAAACCCCCCAAAATGTGGGATGTACTAATCTAGATAAATAAAAGATTCAATAATATTTTTTCTCTCTCTTAGGAAGGAAAATCAAGATATTACCATGTTTATGTTTTAGACTAAAATTAAATTCTACATTCAATATATGTTATATACTCCAGTATATGTGACTCATGGATTATATAATTTATGTAATATGATCATCTGGTATAAATGACAATATGAATGTCATATAATATACATGTGTAGGGGATAAATTTTATTTCCATATTTTCCAGGAATCAGTCATTTTGGAAAAACCCTTTCTTGTATCGATTTGTTGTTAGTGGACAGTATCTCTTTTATTGATAAGAGATACTGTGATAATATTAGAAAATTGTCTTGGTTGAAAAATGTGTGGTAACAACAGCAACTGGGGCAGATTCAGTTTTGTAGGACCTGCAGCTTAGACAATATGGGGGACTTCTTTCAGAAAAAAAATCGAAAATTAGTTGCAGACAAAGAATATTGAATTAGAAGGGGTTCGTTCAGGTGATCGATTCAATTTCAGCTTCATCAGCTTTGTGGTAAATCTACCACATCAGATAGCCACTAAAATAAATTTTATTCATTTATTTTTTATTTTTCTATTTTAAATAAAATAAATGTTGAATACCATAAGACTAAAGTAATCCCTGAAAAGAATTATGCACTTTTTTCCACCAAAAGGAGTTTATAATTTAAAAAATACAGGTATGTATATATTTCACCTCATTTCTTTTCTCCCCCCCTCCCTTTAATTTCTCCATTGTCCGGAAAAATCCTCTCTATGGTAGATTTCTCCATTTTGTGAGATGAGGAAAAAGAGAGGGTCTTTGATTTGTTCCAGGTCACAGAGGCCTATCAGGGCCGGGCCTGGGCTCTTTCCACTTAAACTCTTGGTGTATGAATTTAGAGAGAGAATATTTAAAAAAAAAAATTTTTTTTTAACGTTTATTTATTTTTGAGACAGAGAGAGACAGAGCATGAATGGGGGGAGGGTCAGAGAGAGAGGCAGACACAGAATCTGAAACAGGTTCCAGGCTCTGAGCTGTCAGCACAGAGCCTAACATGGGGCTCGAACTCACAAGCCCTGAGATCATGACCTGAGCCGAAGCCGGACGCTCAACTGACTGACCCACCCAGGCGCCCCTAGAGAGGTAATATTCTAAGTACAACCATGAAGAAGCTTCTTCTCAGTGTCTGTACTCATATTTTACTGGTGAAGAAGCTAAGGTTGGAAAAGTTTGCAACAAAGCCAGAACACAAACTCTCAAATTTCTCAGTGAAGAACATATTTCTTGACCACTTGAACTTGGGTTGTTTTCCTAGAGATAATCACATTTTCCCCTTCAGAACAATTGTGATTTTGAAAAAACAACCGAGCTCCATACTTTCCCCCTCACTTACCTTATTTCCATGTTCTTTTAAGGTCATCATAATTGGGGACTTGGGCCACATGGGAAAAATACACTAGCCTGACAGCTGCTGGGTTCTTCAGGTTTAGATGTTAGAGTTTTCATGGTGTCCACGTCTTTCCAAATATATTAATAGAAATACTTATTTTTTAGCGTTATGTACTGCCCCCACCCTGCGTTTAGCTTTAAGGCATTTATAAGTTATAAAAGAATGGATGGGGACAAAGAAACAAATCGAAAAAAAACCCTTAGAGTTTGACACAGGGTTGTGTGGATAATGACTTCCAACTGTGTCGCCATAGTAACATTTCGCCTACTTTGTTACTATAATAGTTAGCGATTCTTGAGTGCTCTTACTTGCCAGCAACAATATATTATCCATACTTAGTGCTCATAATAGTCCTCAGAGGTAGGTGTTATATTTTCCGTGTCACAAATGAGAAAGCTGAGGTTTAGAAAGTTCAGATCGCTGGATTAAGGTGAAATGGCAAATACCAGCATCGTGATCAAATACAGGCCTGCACAATTCTAAGGCTGCTCTCACTGCCTTCAGATTAGAAACATGTGGCAGCTTTGGTGTCATCCAATAGCTCTTGTGGTGACCATCCTCTAAGATGGCCCCAGATGATCCCCTTCTCTTGGTACCCTCACCCTGTATTGTCCCCTTGCATACTGAATCCACAGGGCTGACCTGTTTAATCAACAGGATATTGCAAAAATGGTGGTGTATTTCAGAAACTGGGTCATAAAAGACATGTGTCTTTCACACTCCTCTGTTTTCATGAATCACCTGCTCTGGAGGAAGCCAGCTGCCATGTTGTAAACAGCCCTCTATCCACTTGGAGAGGAACTGAAAGCCTCCTACAGACACCAGTACTAACCAAACGAGTCGCTTGCAAACACACCCCGAAGCCCCAATCCAGCCTTTGGATGACTGTGGCCTTGGTTGATGGCTGATTGCAACACATGGGAGACCCTAAGCTAGCACTACCCAGCTTTTCCCTTCCAGATTCAAAAGCCACAGAGACTGCGTAAGATAATAAACATTTATGTTTTTAAGGGGTAACGTTTTGGTGTAACGTGCTGTGAAGCAGTCGGTAACTCATAGAGCCTGTGTTGGCCGTTCTTCCTCAGTTTGGAGTGAGCCTCCTTGTCAATTTCGTGTTCCGGTAAATGAGTGATCTGGAATTGCATTGGCTTTTGCGTGTTGGGTAGCATGGAGTCAGGCAAAGGTCAGTGGGCAGAGCCTGTGTGGTGATGTGATACACAGCCACAAAGGAGAAATGAATGTCTTCTGTTCCCCAAACGTGGCATGTTGAAAGAGTCACTGCTAACTCAAAGTCTACATCAACTGGATACTATCTCCGACAGGAAGAGAAATAGGGATGTTATTATTTCTCTCGGGTGTTTTATTTTGTTTGGATCTTGGTACTGAATTAAGCCTTTGAGTTTCATTTATACTCTTTTTTTTTTTTAACTTAAAAAAATTTGTTTATTTATCTTGAGAGAGAGGGCATGAGAGAGTGCACATGCAGGGGAGGGGCAGAGAGAAAGAGAGACAGAGAGAGAGAGAGAGAGAGAGAGACAGAGGGGGGGGGAGCCCTAAATCCCAGGCAGGCTCCACCCTGCCAGCACTTAACCTGATGCGGGGCTCGATCCCATGAACCACGAGATCATGACCTGAGCCGAAATCAAGAATCAGGCACTTAACCGACTGAGCCACCCGGGTGTCCCTCATTTTTACTCTTTGAGGAAAGTGTGTCTGAGCTCTGCCTTATTTTCTCTGACTTCCCCTCTCCATCTCTTTGCTCCAGAGACTCAGGGTTCTTTCAGCAATTTGAAATGCATTCTTCTGTTGCACAGAGAATAGCAAATGCTATTTCTTCAGTGTTGGGTTCTAGCTGTTTTCTGTGTTGTCTCCTTGCCCCACATTCAGCTCTCATATTTAATTTCTTTTTTTTTTTTTTAGTTATTATTTTTATTGAGCTATAATTGACACATAACATTGTGAAAGTTGGACCTGTGCAATCCGGTGCTCTGATGCATTTGTATATTGCATTATGATTACTAGAGTAGGGTTAGCTAACACCTTTATCATGACCCACAGTTGCCGTTTCTTTTTTATGTTGCAAACTGCATATCCCCAGGTGCTGCTTTGTGACCTGAAGGCTAGGTTCAGTCCCTTTGCTCCATTTACCTGTGCCCTGTACTCTCCTATGCATGATGCTCAAAATCCTATTTACGTGTGTCTTCCTCTCATGAAAGCAATGTTGGAACATGGACCACCCCTGTTGTATTCACCACTGGATTGCTGGTACCTTATTACACAATAAACATTTGCTGATTTAATACTGTTGGAGGGAAATGTCATTCCGGGCAGAGAGCAAACAAGTGCAGAGGCAGGAAGGTATGAAAGCGTGTGGCGGGTGAGAGGGATTATTCATTAAATTAAAAATGAATGCCTTATTAAATTCTTTTTTCTCTCATATCTAATTTAATGCAATTTTATAATAATTAGGTTTATTTTTAAACTTAATTCAACATGAAAGTAAGTTAAAATTAAGTTTGCACTGGGGCACCTGGGTGGCATCCAGCTTTGGCTCAGGTCATGGTCTCTCAGTTCTTGAGTTCGAGCCGTGCGTCGGGCTCTGTGCGGACAGCTCAGAGCCTGGAGCCTGCTTCGGATTCTGTGTCCCCCTCTCTCTCCGCCCCTCTCCCGCTCTCTCTCTCTCTCTCTCTCTCTCTCTTTCTCTCTCTCACAAATAAATAAACATTAAAAACATAAAAATAATTAAGTTTGCGCTTAAATTTATGCAAACAGAAACCTCAGCCATTCTATTGCTCCTTGTAATTTTTTCCTTCTTTTCCCAGTTGCAGGGATGAAACATTTGGGGCCACAGCTGAGGCGAATACCAGTTCAGATCTAATAATAAATCACTGTGGAACACTGAAAGGGTCCAGGACTATGAGTCAGAGGTCTGATGCATCATTTGGCTTGGCCACTAGCTACTCTTCCACACTGAGCCGATGGCTGACTTGTGTGCCCTGACTGTTCTGCTGAGCCTTCGGCCTTCCCGGGGCTAGGTCAGCAGCACCCCAGCAAGGACCAGCCTTGCTTGTTAACTCAGGGGAGCGGTTTATTGTTGTAACGCCCACCACCATTTATTCAGCCATGTGACACTGATAGTTGTCTATTTCGTGCCAGGAACTGTGCTGAAAGGTTGGTTAGAAACAAGGCAGCAGGATGAGGAAGAAAGACAAAGGTAACAGGAGCCATTCAGTGTGTGGTAAATGCTGTCGTGGAAGACAGCAGAAGATAGAATGTACCATGGAGTCAGCTGCCGGGGGAGGCTTTCTGAAGGTCCAGGTTTGAGGGATGGCACAGAATTTACCCTGCCAGAGTGTTGTGGGCGGGTCAGAAGGTGCAAAGACAGAACTAGTGTCCGTGGCTGGAGTGGGGGCTTCCTGGAGCTGGAGGTGGGACCAGGGAGAGCGGCCAGGTCACACACGAATTTCCCAGTGTCCAGAGGACAAGTGTGTGGGATAAAGGCACACAGCTGAATGACTTCACCATTCCTGCTTCTGGGTTTCTTTCCTTTTCACAGGAGCATGTTTGGAGTCAGGTTTGTTCATGGCATATTGTTCTGCCCCTGTGGGTTTGTTGGCAATAATAAAACAGGTTTCTTTTTCTCCAGGGTAGTCCTGACAGCTATTAGTATTTTTTACACCAGGTAAGGTTTATTCTGTGGCACTTAGCATTTGAAATGTGCAGTCATTTCTAGATGTAAGTTTTGCAACATGGGGATAAGCCATCAACATGCTGTGCGAAATTATAGATTAGAGAGTGAGGGTAATAATGTAATCTTCATAGTGCATGCACATTGCCTGCTTTGTACAGGAGCCTGTGTGTGTGTGTGTGTGTGTGTGTGTGTGTGTGTGTGTGTGCGTGTGCCCATCACCAACAGAATTTGGAGCCTCTGGAAGTGGGAGCTGGGTCTTTAGCCATTAATTTACTTCACAAGGCTCCCTTCTCGTTATAGTTTCTCCTACGTGCCAGATGCTAGGGATAGGGAGCAAAGAATGTACTTCCAGCCTCTAAGAGTGCTTGGTGGTGACTAAATATACCATTATCTCTCTATGCATCTTCCTTACTGCCTTACAATAACCACGGCTAGCGTTAGAACATTTGCTGTGTGCCAGGCACTTTATGTGTTACCTTGTTTCATATTCCCCACAGTCCTACCATTGTCTCCCTTTTACCATTGAGGAAAGCGAGGCACAGAGAGTTTACTCTGCCAGTGAGTGATGAAACCAGATGCGCACCAGAAAGGGCTCCGTATAGCGTGTCCCCTTACAGCGATTACAGAAACAGTGTTCCAGAAATGTTGGTTAAATGAAATTACCCATGACACTTGTTCTTTCACCACTCCCGAAAAGTACCTAGGACCAATACCTTTGTCTTTTTACAAATGAATTGAACGGGAACCAACAGAACCACATAATGGGTCAGTATAGAACTGAGAATCCCAGGGTGGTCCCTTAACCTTGTTCTTTCAAAGCGAGTCGCATGCCTACTTCTGAAACCGGTGTCCCTTCTGAGGTCATCAAAGTCCCCCTGGGTGGGCTGAAGAAACTGAATTCAATGACCCCTGGTGATGGATTTGATTTTCTGAAATAGCCCAAATAACTTGAAGTCACGCCAGGCAAACAAATTGATCGGTGAACTTGGATAATGCCATTTGGCCACCTATCTGGCTGTGCATTCACTACCTGAACTAATGTCATTAGCTTAATTTTGCCATGCAGCCACAACAGAAAACCTTTTTTCCTTTTTCTGTTCCTTGCTTTCATATCTAAGCAATGTAGACAGTAATGACCGTACTCCATCAATCATAGTGAAAAGCCACTAAGGTTTGTAAAGTCACATCTGTAAAAAGCTCCCATGAGTAAAAGCCACTGTGCAAATAGAAGAGGTTATTAGTACTGCTCTTGGCTCTAGACAGGTACTCATTCATCCTTCATGTACTTCTCAGCAGGGCTGGACAACTTGCCCTCCTGTAACTCCACAAAGTGACCCATGGAGGCAACTCTTAGAACTTGTAGCTCAGGTATGCTTGCCCAGCATTACCTTAGACAAGGAGGGGAGAAGGAGAGAGAGATGAAGGCATGTAAGTGAAGCTGATTGATTTTTTTTTTAAGTCTGTTATGGGGCGCCTGGGTGGGTCCATCAGTTAAGCATCCGACTTCGGCTCAGGTCATGATCTCACGGTTCGTGGGTTCCAGCCCCGCGTCTGGCTCTGTGCTGACAGCTCAGAGCCTGGAGCCTGCTTCGGATTCTGTGTCTCCTCTTTCTGCCCCTCCCCCGCTCATGCTCTGTCTCTCAAAAATAAATATTAAAAAATAAAATAACTTTAAAAAGACAATAGCTTTTTTTTTTTTTTTTTTTTTTTTTAGTATTACCTTGGGTTTTTGCCCCATAAACACAGAAATTCTCATAAGTCATGCAATTACCACAAGAAAAGAAAAAAGAAAGTTTGGTGTACTTTTATAATGATATCAGCTGCATTATGGAGGTTACAGTCCTAACAAGAGAGAACTTGTGTTTGTCATTGGCATTGATGAGAACAGAATCCACCACTTACAATTTACACATGTGATTACTAGAAGAGTTTGCCAGAGACTACCTTCTGGTTCTGTACATTTCCAGCCTTGTTTTTCTTCCACTGCCTTCACACTGCTGATAAATGGTACCTGGAGGACATATTCATCTCATGATGCCATCTCTGGCCTTTAGTGGGTAGTGGAATGTTCTGGAGAGTCAGGTTGGCTAACAGCAGCTCATGTACACAGGCAACTCACATAGACCAATTCCACTAATCCCAAAGTCACCGTATCTCCAAACAACTTCCCCTTAGCTCATAATGCCAAAAATGCCCTTGCCCACCCGACTGGAGGGCAAGTGTGACAGAGAGAAAATTGGAGTGAAGAGAGAGAGAGTCATAATTGTAATTAAGAGATTGTCTGAGAAGTTTACAGAAATGTAGGACTAGGTGCAGAGCTTGCTGTAGACACTCCCAGGGCCTTGGGAGAGGCCTGTGTGAGTGAGTGAAGATTAAGCTTCACTGGCTTTATAATAAATACATTCCTCCTGACCATCTATTCTGGTATGTGGCCAATATAGCATATGGTGCCAACAAATAAGAAAGACTGCTACTCCTGAGGGGCGGAAGCAGGAAGTCTCCCCAGATGTTATCCTAGACCCTTCCGGAAGTGCATCAGGCAAGATGAGTGTGAATTTTTGAGGCAGTCACGTGGGTTTCCAGTACGTTCAACACCTGAGGCCAGGATAGAACATGTGTTTTGAGAGAACATTGGGTGCCTGGTATGAGGAGACTGTGGGGAAGTGTCTGGCAAAGCTTGGAAATGAGACTGCAGGTCCTTTCTCCCCTGGCTAGGGTAGCTGTGGGGGGAGTTCTGTTTTCTCCTGCAGGAAAAATTCTAAACCTGCTCCCAGAGAGGACTGTTCCTGTGTCCTTTATTACCTCCTTGCTCCAACTTCTATAGCCCCATTCATCCTGATGTATTCCATCATTTCTCTGCCTTCTGGCAACCCGCCCTTCACTCTCCTCTGAGGCTCAGCCGAGTTCACAGGTCCTGCCTGTGAACCTTCCCCACTAAGAACACTCCATTCACTGAAATACTTACTCCACACTTAGGACACTGCTACTACTGTATCCCCTTAACACAGTCCTGCTTTCTTTGACTGTTATCTCCTCATCCCTGTTCCTGGAGAAGGAAGCCCATTTCCCAGAACTCTACTCCCTCCAGGTTCTAAATATAACCCTTTATGTCTACAACGCCAGCAACCAGGAGCTGAGACAATGGGCTCATCTGGTGAAAATGGGTCATAATATGCCATGTACAGTGTTCTTCTTCTTTAGGTACCAAAAAGTGCTCTTGTTCTTTCCCTAATAGCAGGAGGAGTGGGCGTCGCTAAGAAAAATCAAGACTGGTGGGAAGGGAGAGAAGAAGGGCCAATACTTCCTCTGCCACTTACTGGTGGCAGCTGGGACAGTAGGCAGAATAGAAACAGAACCATTGGAGCCACTAGGTGGAGACATGATGCATATGACTCCAGGGCTACCTTGGACCTGACAGGGTTGTTGACTGCAACCTGGAGTAGTCCCCAAAGCAGAACACAGAAAGAGTCTGAGGTCCCACGGTGGTCCCACATTCCAGCTTAGTGCTGCCTCATCATTTTGGATCTTGTTTGTTTGTTTGTTTGTTTGTTTTTAATCTGTCTTCTCAGGCAAAGAGAGCAAAAGGAAAAATAAATAGGCGCCCCCGGGTGGCTCAGTTGGTTAAGTGTCCAACTCTTGATTTCTGCTCAGTTTGTGACCTGATGGTTCATGAGTTTGAACCCCGTGTCGAGCTCTGTGCTGACAGTGCGGAGTCTGCCTGAGCTTCTCTCTCCCTATTTCTCTGTTTCTGTGCCCCTCCTCAGCTTTTTCTCTCTCTCTCAAAATAAACAAACTTAAAAAAATGGGATTATATCATACTAAAAAGCGTTTCACACAGCAAAGGAAACCAACAAAATGAGAAGGCAATCTATTGAATAGAAAGTATTCACAAATGATATATCTGATAAGGGTTTAAAATCCAACATACATAAAGAACTCATATAACTCAATAGCAGAAAAACACACAACCCCATTAAAAAATGGGCAGAGGGCCTGAATAAACATTTTTCCAAAGAATATGTACAGATGGCCGACAGACACGTGAAAAGATGTTCAACATCACTGATCGTCAGGGAATTGTAAATCAAAACCACAATGAAATAGCACCTCATGTCTGTTAGAATGGCTAGTATCGAAAAGACAAGAAATAACAAGTGTTATTGAGGATGCAGAAAAAAGGGAACTCTCATGCACTGTTGGTGGGAATGTAAACTGCTGCAGCCACTATGGAAAACAATATGGAGTTTCCTCAAAAAATTAAAAATGGAACTACTGGAGGATGCAGCAATTTCACTTCTACACATTTATCCAAAGAAGACAGAAACACTATTTGAAAAGGTGTACACATGTCTCTTTTCATTGCAGCATTATTTACAGTAGTCAAGATATGGAAGCAGCCTCAATGTCCATCAATAGATGAATGGATAAAGAAGATATCGCGCACGGACACATACACACACACAGTGGAGTATTAGCCATTAAAAATTGAAATATTGCCATTTGTGGCAATATGGATAGGCTAGAGGGTATTATGCTAAGTGAATTAAGTCTGACAGAGAAAGACAAATACCATATGATTTTGCTTATGTGTGCATTCTAAAAAACAAAACAAAGAAAACAAAGCAGACTTATGAGATCAGAGAACAAACTGAGAGTTACCAGAGGGGAGGGAAGTGGGAGAATGGATGAAATAGGTAAAAAGGATTAAGAGGTACAGACTTCCAGTTACAAAATAAATAAGATATGCATGGGGATGTAATGTACAGCACAGGGAATATAGTCAGTCATCTTGTAACAACTTTGTACGGTGACAGGTGGTAACTAGACTTATTAAGGTGACCATTTCATAATGTATATAAATGGCACTACATTGTATATCTGAAACTAATACAATACTGTATGTCAGTTATTCTTCATTAACAATAAATAAATAAATAACCTTTTCTCAGGAAAAAAAAGAGGAGGTTAGAGTAATTCATGTTTTTCAAGGTTGCCCAATGTTCTGTATATTTGGGGAAATGATGTTAAAGATTTTCAAACAAGGATCATCTCAGTGGAGGCCAGGAAAGTATTCAATAGTTTCAATGACATCTTGGAACATTGGAAGGGACCTTTTTTTTTTTTTTAATTTTTTTTATAGTGTTTATTTATTTATTTTTTTGAGAGAGACAGTGTATGAGTGGGGAGGGGCAGAGAGAGAGGAAGACACAGAATTTGAAGCAGGCTCCAGGCTCCGAGCCGTCAGCACAGAGCCTGACGTGGGCCTTGAACTCATGAGCCGTGAGATCATGACCTAAACTGAAGTCAGATGCTTAACCGAGTAAGTCCCCCCTTTTTGTTTAATTAAAAAAAAATTTTTTTTTGGGGGGGGGTAGACCTTTTTTAACCTGAGAGAAAAGGACTGATAAAACCTGAAATGTTAAAAGCATTCCATTTAAAATAGGAAACAAAACAAGAATGTCTGGAATTACTACTCACTCTCAACATTATCATGGAGTTCATTGCTTGTGTGATAAAATAAAGGTTTAGAAGGAGTAAAGAATGGAATCGTGAAAACAAATTTTTTTATTATTTCAAATAATGTTATTGTCTATAAAGAAAATGTCTTAGATTTTACAGATTGATTATTAAAATTAATAAGATTTAGCAAGAAAGTTGAATATAAGATAAACTCAGAAATTTAGTTACATTTCTTTGTAACATCATCAAAAGAAAGTGCAATTAAAAATGTATTTCCAGGGGTGCCTGGGTGGCTCAGTGGGTTAAGTAACCGACTTCGGCTCAGGTCACGATTTCACGGTTTGAGCCCCTTGTTTAGCTGTTTACTGACAGCTCAGAGCCTGGAGCCTCTTCAGATTCTGTGTCTCCCTCTCTCTCTGCCTCTCCCCCGCTCGTGCTCTGTCTCTCAGAAATAAATAAACATTAACAATTATATATATATATATATATATATATATATATATACACACACACATCTTTCCAATAGCAACAGAGGTGTAAAGTACCTAAGAATAAATCTAACAACATATAAGGTCTTTGTGTAGAATATTCTAAAACTTTATCAAAGGATATTAAAGAAGTCCTAAATAAATGGAGGGACAAACCACGTGCATGAATAGGTATACTCAATACCCTAAAATGAGCAGTAGGCTTAAAGCAATTTCATCAAATCGAGTAATAGACTTAATGCAATTTCAATTAAAAATAAATCTTCATTTGATAAACTGATTCTAAAATGTAAATGAAAATGCAAAAGGGTCAAGAGTAGCCTATCACTTCTGAACTATGTAAGGATTCTTGTCTCATTAGACAACAAAACTTTTAATTATAAAGTCATAGTAATTAAAACAACAATGTATGACAGAAAGAAGAAAGAAAACACACTTTCAGCAGAAAATATGTAAGAACATTCTAATGACCCCAGGGTAGAGAGGGATTTCTTACATAAGTCATGAGAAGTGCAAATCATTAAGAAAATAATGCGTTGAGGGGCGCCTGGGTGGCTCAGTCGGTTAAGCGTCCGACTTCTCTCAGGTCATGATCTCACGGTCCGTGAGTTTGAGCCCCGCGTCAGGCTCTGTGCTGACAGCTCAGAGCCTGGAGCCTGCTTCAGATTCTGTGTCTCCCTCTCTGTCTGACCCTCCCCTGTTCATGCTCTGTCTCTCTCTGTCTCAAAAATAAATAAACATTAAAAAATAAATTAAAAAAAAAAAGAAAATAATGCGTTGATAAATTAGAAACAAGAATGTGGATATGGTATAGAATGTGAAGAGACAGGTCATATCCTGGAATAAAATATTTACACCACATATAATTGACCAAAAAATCTAGTATCTGAAGTGTTTTTAAAACTATCTAAAAATAAGAGGCGCTTGGGTGGCCCAGTTGGTTGACTTTTGACTCAGGTCATGATCTCAGGTCATGACCTCGCTGTGAGAGCGAGCCCTGTTGTCAGGTACCACACTGAGCGTGGAGCCTGCTTGGGATTCTCTCTCCTTCTCTGCCCCTCTCCTGCTCATGCGCATGTGGGTGCACACACATTCTCTTTCTCTCAAAATAAATAAATAAACATTAAAAAATATCTGGGAAAAAAAAAAAAAAAGAAAAAGGCAGTAGCCCATCTTCCCCTGCCTCCTGACCCAAAGGGTCAGGGAAATGAACATGAAAACCTCATTGAGATGGCATTTCACAGCTTCCATATTGGAAAAAACTTAAAAGCCAGGCAATGCCAATGTTGTGGAGGCAGCGGAATAGCTGTGGATGAGAGCGTAAATGACACCAGCTTGGAACACAGGTTGACATCATGAGCAGGGTTAGTCGTGCCTGTAATCTGTGACCCAGCAATTCCTCTGCTGGGTCCATACTTTACAGACACTCTTACACAAGCACATGGCAAGGCATGGGCAGGATGCAGTGTTTCTTGACACAGCAAAAAACTGGAAAGCACCCAGAGACGGGCCAGAATGCCCTTCTAAAGGGAACAACACATCGTGATACTCCCATGTTCTAAACCTCCCATTGGTTTCCCACTGCAGTTAAAATAGAATTCTAAACCCCTACATCCAATGCTTGTCCCTCTGATTTCATCGGATGCCACTGTCCCCTGGTTCCTCAAGACATAAGATCCTCCCCACCTCAGGGCAACGTGTTCCTTCTCAGTCATTCCATGGTTGGCTCTTTTTTCATCCTCTTGGACAGCTGAATGATCACTTCCTTGAAGAGTCCTTTATTTCCCACCCCATCTAAGTTAGTTTTCCCTATTTTATTCTCTATATCAGCCCTGTAATTGTTTCCTATGATAATATATGTTAATACAAGAATTATGTATGCATGTGTGGATGCATTCATGCGTTCATAATTTTTTATCCTCTTTGACATTAAACTAATAACCTTTATGAGGGCAGAGACTAGGTCTATCTTGCTCATGACTGTATCCACTGTGCATTCCACATAGCCTAGTGTATGATAGTCACACACTAAATCTTTGTTGAATGATTGAATAAGAAAACTGCATAAATTGTATCTGTGCCTACTTGAAGCAGTATGTTGATCTCAGAATACCTTTTAGCTCTAGTTCATGGAAAGGGTAATGGGATCCCACATCAGCCACATAGATTCTTAGTATTTAGTTAGAAGTTAAAGGGAAGTGTTAACCTGTTTTTGTTTTTGTTTTTGTTTTTTACCTGAAATAATTGACCAATGTGCTTCCATGAATTATTTTGAATGATTTAATATATAATACATTAAGAAGATTTTTCACCTAGACTGAAAGTCCTTCATTGCCCAAACTGTTTGGAGATACGTGTAATGTTTTTAGATTGGTTCCGATACACATTAAAAAAAAATGCTTCTAGCTACTAATATAGACGTTTGATGTTGACTATTCTTTAAAAAAAATTTTTTTTTAAACATTTATTTGTTTTTGAGAGACAGATCATGAGCCAGGGAGGGGCAGAGAGAGAGGGAGACACAGAATCCGAAGCAGGTTCCAGGCTCTGAGCTGTCAGTGCAGAGTCCGTGGGCACCTCAGACCCATGAACCATGAGATCATGACCTGAGCCAAGGTTGGATGCTTAACTGACTGAGTCACCCAGGCGTCCCTGATGTTGAATATTCTGATATGCAGGTAAAATAGGCCTGGGCTGTTTTTGAAAGGGGCTTGAATTTAGGTTGATGCAGGTTTTTATTTTTATCCTATTTATTTATACTTATTTAAATAATATATGCATATTATTTAAATTATATTTTCTGTATTTTTTGCATTTAAAAAATTTATTTATGTACTTTAATTTCATTTTGCCTGATTAGACCTTGAACTCCTAGAAGCGTCTGCATTACAGCCTACACAAGAGATGGATGAAGCAGACAAAATGATTCGAGAAACATTTCAAATGTGGAAGTAATACAAAGTAATACAAAGATTTGACATGCTCAGTCATAGGAGTTGTGCTCATGCTCAGACAATTCACGTCAGATAGATGGATGTTAATGATGGATGGAAAAATTAAGTTAACTTAAAATAGGTGCATCATGCAACATTTGGCGTAAATTCAGGCTCTTTGTCCCTAAAACTTCTTTAAAAAATGTCTTCACTTGTTTCTGTAACCCGACATTCTGATACACAAACACCATTAAATGAAGTGGGATTTCTTGGTTTCTGTTTAATTTTTAAAAGCTATAATTTTGAGCACTTTTTCTTTTTTAGAGAGAGAGAGGGAGGGTGCAAGTGAGTGAGGGGCAGAGAGAGAGAGAAGTGGGCTCACCAGATGTGGGACTTGAACTCACGAACAGTGAGATCATGAACTGAGCTGAAGTCAGATGCTTAATGACTGAGCCACCCAGGCGCCCTGAGCACTTTTTTGTATAAATGATTTAAAATGATTAAAAAACAAAACAAATGACCACCTTTCTGGCTGTGGTGCTGTGTAAAAAGTCAACTTCCTGTTTGGAGGTCACTTCTCTGCCTTCCCTTGATAGGCTTAATGGAAGTAACATGAAAGTTGGGTAAGAAACTTTTTCTTGTAATTGATTTCCACTTGCGTTTGATTTCTTATATCAAATTATATCTCTAGGAACTTATAAAGTGTAAGTTCCTAGAGAATTATTATGAGACCAAAATGAATAAAGAGTTAGCGACACAAATTTTCATTAAAAATATGTAATTATTAAGGGCGCCTGGGTGGCTCGGTCCGTTAAGCGTCTGACTCTTGGTTTGATCTCGCAATTTGTGAGTTCCAGCCCCGCATCCGGCTGTGTCTTGACATCAGGAGCCTACCTGGGATTCTCTCTCTTTCTCCCTGCCCCTCCCCTGTGCATGCACGCACGCATGCTCTCTCTTTGAAAATAAATAAACATTTAAAAAAATGTAATTATCAGAGTGATGTTAATATAGGCATTAATATTTATAGCTAAAAAGAGCATGTTCTGAATCAGGCCAAAGCAGCTATAAATCACTATATGGTAAGTAGTTGAACCACACCCCACAGCTAATACTGTTTCGATAATTAATATAGAAAGCCCCTGCATTTACTTTTTTGATATTAACACAGTAATTCTGACACCAAAGTAAGGTTTTGGGCTCAACTATTTGGGCTTCAGTTCCTATGAACCTGAAAGTGATCAGGAATTAAAGAATGGCAGAGCTGGCTAGTCATCTAGTACTAAAAAAGTCCTAAAGAAGGCACTAACGATTATTTTCCCTTAATAATGGTCATAGCTCTATTTGCTCAGCAAGTCACATTCTTTGCTGTGTACCCCCTTCCAGTCCACTGGCCCAGATGCCTCGGCTTGTGCCTTGTCCTTCCCCTTGGCAGATGATGAGGAAGGAGCTCTCCCCAGAACACCTGTCAGGTGGCTGAGGCCACCGAGGTGACACGCGAGATGTACCCACCTGAGAAGCACAGAGCTGGGGCAGTCTGTGGCGCTGTGTGGGGCCTCGGTGCCTGCCTTTCTTGGGCTGCCCGGAATGTCAAACCGGAACACCGTGTCACTGGAAGACAGCCTTTTCTTCACCATTGCGCCCGTGCCGATCGGCAGGTCAGGAAATAAGCTCAAAGGCTCATTTCTGAATCCCCCACCTCCGATGATGTGAAAATCCCTGCGTTTGGCTTTGCTCTGTTCCCCCAGTGCAGGAAACTCTTCACGTGACGCCTAATCTGGCTGAGGCTATTTTTTTTTTTTTTTTGAAGTCGGTTAATGAGTAACGTGGAAGTATGACACAGAGTGGTTTTCATCCTGCCCACATTTGCTCTGAAGGAAAAAATAAACGTGTTTGGGAAATTCAGCTTTCGGTTTACTAATATGAACACCACACAACTCTGTGGGTTTAGGCAGCAAAGTGTCCGGGAAAGTGAACACATAAAAAGTGGGGTGCAGAAACTGTCAGCAGTATCTCCTGGGCCTGACCCCTGGGGTGGAGAATGTGGACGTGCTTTATGCCTTCACGCGTGCAGGAGATAACCAGCCCACCAGCACGCCACAGCCCACACTGTGGGCAAGTTTGGCAAGACTCGCAAGAGCTCGGGGGCTGTGCTTCATGGTCCTTGGGACCTGAAGGGTTCTGGAATTCCTTTTTTTTCTAATGTTTATTTATTTTTGACAGAGAGAGCATGAGCAGGGGAGGGGCAGAGAGAGGGAGACACAGAATCTGAAGCAGGCTCCAGGCTGTGAGCTGTCAGCACAGAGCCCAACGTGGGCTTGAACCCACAGACCGCAAGATCATGAGCTGAGCTGAAGTCAGACGCCCAACCAACTGAGCCACCCAGACGCTCCAAGAGTTCTGGAATTCTTATGGAAGGGGAAACGTACAAAGAGAAGCTCAGGATTCAGGCTGTGTATTTTGCTGGGTTACGGGCAGCCGTGACCTCTTTCACTGCCACCCCCCCCACCACCAGAAAGACAAACAAATAATCCGTAGGAGGTGAGGGTTCCAGTTCCATCTGTGTTGCTTTCTGGCTGTGTAACCTCTGGTTATCTCCAGCCTGCTGAGCGTGGTGTCTGCTATGCCTGTCTCACAGTACTCGGTACCTGGGATGGCTCAGTCAGTTGAGCGTCCGACTTCAGCCCAGGTCGCGATCTTGTGAGTTCGAGCCCTGCATCGGGCTCTGAGCTGACAGCACAGAGCCTGCTTGGGATCCTCTGTCTCCTCCTCCCCGCCCCTCCACCCCCGCTCACATTCCCTCTCTCAAAAAATAGATAAAACATTAAAAAAAAAAAAAAGGGAATGAAATCTAGGAGAAAATGCTGTGGAAATTTGCCATACTGCTATGTGTTATTGTTATTTAGAACCCATTTAAGCAGGAAGTTCAGCAGGTGAGTTTCTTTATGTGACGTTATTCACTCACTCTGTGTTTACGCACAAGGAAAACATCTGTGTCCCACCACCCATGTTCCTAGCAGCAGTGAAGGATTTGGTCCAGAGTGGCCACACGTACTGGCATTGGCGAATGGTGGTTTGAGTGAGTCACAGACTGTGGAAGAGAGCAAAGTTTCCCCGGGAGATCAAATCTTTAGCCTTGGCCTCGTTAGCCCTTTTCTCTAACCAGCTGGTCACCAGCCAGGGACAGGTTTGTGCTGCTCTGTGTGCAGCACTGACTCTAAGTACACTTTTGAAATTAAAGGAAGTATGTCTTTTGCTGGGATTTTAGTGGTTCCTAATAGGGTGACCAACTTATCCCAGTTTGTCCAGGAGTTTCTGGTTTCAGCCCTGAAGGCCTTACTGTGTCCGCTCAGTGTGGGGCAAACCGCTACAGCTGGTCATGCTGGTTCATTCATTCTTTCTTTTTTTAATTTTTTTTTAACATTTGTTTATTTTTGAGAGACTGAGACAGAGCATGAGTGGGAGAGGAGCAGAGAGAGAAGGGGGACACAGAACCTGAAGCAGGCTCCAGGCTCTGAGCTGTCAGCACAGAGCCAGACACAGGGCTCGAACTCATGGACGGCGTGATCATGACCTGAGCCAAAGTCGAATGCTTAAGCCACTGAGCCACCCAGGCGCCACCACCCCCCCCCCCCCCACTTTTTAAAAAAATTTATTTATTTATTATTTTGAGAGAGAAAGAGAGAGAGTGTGCAAGTAGTGAAGGGGCAGAGAGAGAGGGAGAGAATGAGAATCCCAAGTAGGCTCTGTACTTTCAGCGTGGAGCCCAATGCAGGGCTTGAACTCCCGGACCGGACCGCCAGACAAGACCATGACCTGAGTCAAGTCAAACACTCACCTGACTGAGCCACCCATGCTTCCCTGCTCACACTGGTTCCTAGCGCCTTCTGGCTGCAATTCCGATGGTGCGCTTCGCCCAGCTTTTCTTTGTCCTCTTTGATAGTGCGATATCTGTATTTCTCCTTTCCCCTTATCTCTATGCTAATGTTGGAAAGACATCAGATAAACTAAGTTTTACTAAGGTGTTGGATTAAATAAACCAATATCATACTTCATATAAGAGCAACAACCTGTGAGCCAGTTTCTGCTCCTTGTAAACAAAAAAGTCTAAACGGCACATATATTCATAGCTAATGCAACAGACTTTGTTACTATCTCCCAGGCACGGTTGGATTTTAGCTGGGGCACTGCTTAACTTAGGAGAGGATGTCTCTAAAGGAGGAAATTCCAGTGTCACCAGGCAGTCTTTGGACATATTTTTCAGTAGAGAAGCTACTGACTCCTCAACAAAGTTTTATTAGCAAAATTGCCTGCTAGCCACAGTGCATGATACAAAAAATTTTTTAAACATGGGTCCTTCTCCAATCACGAAGCTAGGAAGAGTACATAACTTTTCAGTACATAACTGAAAAGTTAACTAACAATACAGCAGGAAGGAAGGCAGTAAATCAGACTATTACTTCTCCCATCTGTGGACTACCTAATATCTTTTGAGTCTATGTAGCATCTCTGCTAGGTAATTTTAAAATAACAGCTCAGTCAATCCTTGTCCAAACCACATTTTTACAGACGATGAAACTTTATCTTAAAAACGGTTAAGCAACTTGGCCATAATTAAGTGGCCATAAGAATGCGGCCCTGCTGCAATTCATTCGTTCATTCAACAAGTGTTTATATGTTAAGCATATAAAAGGAGGAGAGATTATTTATTTACGTTTAAGAGGAGGCAAGATCTTTGAATCTGGGAAGATTTATTTTTTTTATTTTTAACATTTATTTATTTTTGAGACAGAGAGAGACACAGTATGAAAAGGGGAGGGGCAGAGAGAGAGGGAGACACAGAATCAGAAGCAGGCTCCAGGCTCTGAGCCATCAGCCCGGAACCCGACGCGGGGCTCGAACTCGCGGAGCGCAAGATCGTGACCTGAGCCGAAGTCGGACGCTTAACCGACTGAGCCACCCAGGCGCCCCGAATCTGGGAAGATTTAGAAAAGCCTACAGGGACAGGTGGAGTGTGAGTTAAACTCTGAGGGATGAGGAGAGATTGGAAAGGCAGAAGGGGAAGGGAGGGGAGTTCATGACCAAATAATTAGACTCTGACCAGGTGTGTGTGTGAGTGGAGACTGGTGAGGAAGGTAATCGTTTCGAACACTTACGTGGAGGCTGAGTGATGAAGGACCCCGAACGGCCAGTGGCTAGTTCAAGCTTCATCTCGTAGGTAGTAGGAATACAAAGTTGCAAACTGAATTTGAAGGCCATGGACATGATACTTTGAAAGCAGAAAATGACCTCAAGCGTCTTGGTGATACAATTACTTCATTCATGCAGCAGCTATCAGTCTTAGGGAAGCAACTCTGAAGTGGTTGAAGCCGTATTGACTGAGCTCTTATGTAAGATGCGGATTCTTTTCTTATCAGAAGAAATTGTGTCAAAGATGAGGTTTGCTGAAAGTGGAGAGCAGGGGTCACATACTCAAGTACCGTCAAGAGCCTGGAAAGCGAGTAAAATTGTGAGGTGGGGCTAGAAGCCAGCAGAAAGTGGTAGAAAAGGGCAGTGTGTATGTTCTCCCTAGAGACCTGCAAGTTTTTTTTTGTTTGTTTTTTTTTTTTTTTTAGTGTGTATTTTTTGGGGCACCTGGGTGACTCAGTTAAGCATCTGACTTCGGCTCGGATCGTAATCTTGTGGTCTGTCAGTTCGAGCCCCGCGTCGGGGTCTGTGCTGACAGCTCAGAGCCTGGAGCCTGCTTCAGACTCTGTGTCTCCCTCTCGCTCTGCCCCTCGCCCGCTCGTGCTCTGTCTCTCTCAAAAAATAAACAAAACTTTAAAAAATGTTTATTTTTTGAGAGAGCGAGAGAGACAGCATGAGCAAGCATGGGTGGGGGAGAGGCAGAGAGAGGACAGAGGACTGAAGTAGGCTCTGATCTGATAGCAGTGAGCCTGACGTAGGGCTCAACCTCAACGAACCGTGAGATCTTGACTTGAGCTGAGGTCACATGCTCACCCAGGCACACTTGTTTTGTTTTGTTTTTAGTCCTGGTATAGTTTACACACAGTGCTGTGTTACTTTCACGTGTACAGTATAGCAATTCAACAGGTCTATACATTACTCAGTACTCATCACTATAAATGTATTCTTTTTTTTTTTTAAATTTTTTTTAACGTTTATTCATTTTTGAGAGACAGAGTGCGAGTGGGGGAGAGGCAGAGACAGAGAGGGAGACACAGAATCTGAAACAGGCTCCAGGCTCTGAGCTGTCAGCACAGAGCCCGATGCGGGGCTCGAACTCACGAATTGTGAGATCATGACCTGAGCCGAAGTCGGTTGCTTAACCACTGAGCCACCCAGGTGCCCCTAAAAATGTATTCTTTTTTTTTTTTTTTTAATTTTTTTTAACGTTTATTTATTTTTGAGACAGAGAGAGACAGAGCATGAACGGGGGAGGGGCAGAGAGAGAGGGAGACACAGAACGGAAGCAGTCTCCAGGCTCTGAGCCATCAGCCCAGAGCCCCATGCGGGGCTCGAACTCACGGACCGCGAGATCGTGACCCGGGCTGAAGTCGGACGCTTAACCAACTGAGCCACCCAGGCGCCCCCCTATAAATGTATTCTTAATCTACACCACCTACTTCACCCATCGTCTCACCTACCTCCCCTCAGGTAACCACCAATTATAAAGAACTTACACAAGTCAACATAAAAACAAAACAAAACAAAACAAAAAAAAAACCCACCACTGAACAATCCAATTAAAAAATGGGCAAAAGACATGAACAAACATTTCTCCAAAGAAGACATCCAGACGGCCAACAGTCGCATGAAAAGATGCTGAACATCACTCATTAGTCAAGGACAGTCAGGTTTTAAATGCCCAGATGCTGGTGGCATGGACAATGTGAACCCGCGTCAGTGTGGGATCCAGCGGTGGCGTGCCCCCTGAACTTCACTTCTGGTTAGGGGCTGTCTATGCTAAATGTTTCAAAATTTGCTAGTCGTTATGTTTGGATCTTATGGTCAAGCAGGAATGAAGTTCCAAAGGCACACGACCACAGAGAGAAACCGTGAATTCTGACACTTTATTTTTAAGATTAATGGCAGTTGCCCACTGTGCAGGAATCCACATCCGCAGGCACCCACCTGCCGTGTTTGACCCCTTCAGCTGTTTAGACGTGGCCGCTGCTCAGGGTGCTGCTTGCCTTTGCCGTAGCTTTCATTTTTGTGTGTGAAAACTAAAACAAAGATCAGGCAATCAAAGATAAACACCTGGAGTAGGATATTTATATAAATACAGCTATAACAGTAGCACACACACTGGAAAAAAATGGCAGTAGGTAGAATACATGTAAAATAAAGATTGCAGAGACCTTATTATCTCCTCCCATGGAAACTGAGATTACAAAAACCAAACAAGACAGAAGCTGACAGCAGGGAGCCTGAAGCAAGACCACCGATGATTCGAATATCTCATTTTTCTGATGCTCTCCAGTAAGTCACACGTTATATCTTTCTTAAAAAAAAAAAAAAAAAAAAAAAAAAAAAGGTTTATTTCGAGAGAGAAAACGCGAGTGGGGGAGGGGCAGAGAGAGAGGGAGAGAGAATCCCAAGCAGGCTCCCCCCACATGTGGGGCTCAAACCCGCGAACGGTGAGATCATGACCTGAGCCAGGGTCGGACCCAGGTGCCCCAGTCACATGTTATATCTTTATAAGCAGAGGCTGTAAAAGACGTTCTGAGGTAGAAAAGGACAATGAATTTGACCTCTCCCGTTTGGTAAGTTCAATGAACATCTCCGCACTTTTTTCCTTGCTATTGAATGAAAAGATATTAGGCTACATTTGGCCTGGTGACATCTGCTGTTTGGCCTTTGCCATGTTTCATAAGTAGAAATTTCTTGTGCATTTCACAGAAAACATTTTTATCTGACCTTGCCTAGAAAATCAGATCCGCAAGTGTGGTAATAGTTGGCTGATACGAGGTAGTAGTGCCCCCTTGTGGCGGGGCTGATCTCTGCAGGCTGCCTCTGCCCTCAGCCCTCTCCATGGCTCATTCTGCCTGCTTTGATTCACTGAGTTCTCAAAAACGTGCTTTTGAGTTTAACACTGCCAGCTTACATGGTGTTGAAAGTCTTCTCTAGCCCTAATTTTCTCTCCTTAAACCCGAGTTTTTTTCTTCAATGAAACAAGGTCTGTAGTTCCAAGAATTTAAGTCTTGTTCAACGATGACTATCTTTGGTTATTATGTCTAGCCATTCTGAAGTCCACAAATAGGGACCTAATATGCTTACTGGTGCTCAGCTGGGTGGGGGGTGGGAAACTCATGCCTATATCTCGCCCCCCCCCCCCCCTCCCCCCCCCCCCCCCCCCCCCCCGCCCACCCTGCCCTTCCTCCTTGAGGTGTAGGAATGGGATGCTGGGGCACAAGACCAAACTGGAAACACCAGATAAACATCACAGCTTCAAAACTGAACTTTCCAGAGGCATGGATTGTGGATATGCATTTAAAAATACACTAAATTTCCTCTACAATTGAGCAGTGTTACAGGTATTTGTGCTTTAAGATTTATCTGGTGGATTATGCTGTTTTCAGGTTAGTATTTTTTTTTTTTAATATTTATTCATTTTTGAGAGAGAGAGAGAGAGAGAGAGAGAGAGAGGGGCAGAGAGAGAGGGAGACAGAGAATTCCAAGCAGAGTCCGTGCTGTCAGCAGAGAGCTGCCCTGGGGCTCGAACTCACTAACCGTGATATCATGAGCTGAAACCACGACTTTAACAGTTAACCCACTAAGCCAGCCAGGCGCCCCTTAAGTATCTGATTCTTGATTTTGGCTCAGGTCATTATCTCACCTTTTGTGAGTTTGAGCCCTGTGTCCGAGCCCTGCATTAGGCTCTGTGCTGGCAGTGTGGACCCTGCTTTGGATTCTCTCTCCCTCTCTCTCTGTCCCTCCCCCACCTGTGTGTGCATGCTTTATCTCTCCCTCAAAATAAATAAATGAACTTAAAAAAAAAAAAAAAGGGCACCTGGTTGGTTCGGTCGGTTAAGTGTGTGACTTGATTTCAGCTCAGGTAATAATCCCAGTATCGTGGGATTGAGTCTTGCATGGAGCTTCACGCTGAGTGTGGAGCCTGCTTGAGATTCCTTCTCTCTTTCTCTATTTCCCTTTGCCCCTCTCCCCTGTTTGCGCACGCTCTCTCTAAAATTAAAACAAAATTAAATTAAATTAAATTAAATTAGATTAAATTGAAAAGAATCAGACACTTAACTGACTGAGCCACCCAGGTGCTCCTCAGGTTATTATTAATATAATTAATTTTATACTCTTAAGTGTATGCTAGTAACTTTTGGGCAAAAAAGTGTGTATTCTGGTGGAGTTGCCCTGAAATTCAGACTTCATCTTGGAATAGCTGTATATGGAAAACCGGTTTCAGTATGTTGTGAATGTATCCACATTTCTAGAGTGATTTATAATGTGTGTTTGGAGGGTAGGTTATTTTCATTGGAAGAGTAGCTCCATTGTTTCCTTGCTGTGTTACTTTAGAAAGGTTCTTAACCTCTCCAAACATCTGGAAAAATGGCAATAACGGTATCAGTCTCAAAAGGCTCTGGAGAGGACTTGTTACAATAACATACAGTTTAAGCATGAAGCCCGTACTCAGTCAGCATGCAGAAGATACTAGCGATATGGTTGAGTGGTCTTATTATAATACAATCCAAAGATATAATTTCCTTCTCTGGAATGTGACATCAGCTGTGGGCCTGCATGTGGCTTGTGGAAAATCTAATTGCAGAGAGAGAGAGAGAGAGATCAAGTACTACCAATTTGTGCCCATGGGGTATTGACATTGGTGCTAATGGCCCCCCCAAGCAGCCTGGAATGCTCAGTCTAACTAATGAAGTAGGTCATATCTCAAGTCCCTTGTTCCTTCCTCTCAAGCCCCTTTGGTCTGTGGCTTCTGTGATCACAATTGGAGAGGAGGTTAATTCCTCCTCTGAAGTCATGAGCCCTTCTCAGAGAGGATGTGACATGGGGCTCGAACCCACGAAATGCGAGATCATGATCTGAGGTGAAGTCAGATGCTTAACTGACTGAGCCACTAATATTGTTTTCGTGTAGGACAAGAGAGGGACATGGCCATGTCATCTACAGCCTTTCATCTTCCACTGCTGTTGTGTGAAGTAACTAAAAAAAAAATTATTTTGCTCTTAGGCTTTAACTTTCTTAAGCTCTGTCGTTTATTATATTTTATTTTATGTTAAAGTTTTTTTTTTTTTAGTTTTAAGTAATCTCTATACCCACCATAGGGCTTGACCTCATAACCCAGAGACAAGAGTCACATGCTCTTCTGACTGAGCCAGCCAGGTGCCCCTGTTTGTTACAATATTTTATTTTATTTTATTTTATTTTATTTTATTTTATTTATTTATTTATTAACGTTTATTTATTTTTGAGACAGAGAGAGACAGAGCATGAACAGGGGAGGGGCAGAGAGAGAGGGAGACACAGAATCAGAAACAGGCTCCAGGCTCTGAGCTGTCAGCACAGAGCCCGACGCGGGGCTCGAACTCACGGACCGCGAGATCGTGACCTGAGCCGAAGTCGGACGCCCAACCAACCCAGCCACCCAGGCGCCCCGTTTGTTACAATATTTTAAAATTTCCCCAGTTCTCTGAATTTCAAGGATTTCCTCCCCATATTTTGCTGTTGGATTACAGGAGCAGGTATATATTTTATTTAAAAACACACACTCTCTGTGTTTGAATTCTGTTTTCTTTTTTAAATATTTATGTTGAGAGAGAGCACCTGTGTGTAATTAGAGAGAGAGAGAGAGAAAGAGAGAGAGAGAAAGAGAGAGAAAGAGAGAGAGAGAGAGAGAAAATCTCAAGTAGGCTGCATGCTGTCAGCACAGAGCCTCACACAGGGCTTGATCCTAAGAACCGTGAGATTGTGACCTGAGCCAAAATCAAGAGTCCACTGCTCAACCGACTGAGGCACCCAGGTGCCCCTCTATGTTTGAATTCTTATGATGCCTCTTAATAGCTTAGTTTTCTAATCTGTGAAATGGGAATAATAATGGTCTTTGCCTACCGGGTTTGTCAGGAAAGTGAATTAGTACTTGTAAAGACTTTGAATATTGCCTGAAACATAATAAGCTTTTATAATTTATAGTTATAATTTATAATATAACAGCTATATAATAAGCTGTTATAATTATTGTTACCAACATTTATAGTAAAATCATAGGGCCTTAGTTACAGGAACTATTTTTGAAGAGTAAAAAAACACCTTAATGTATAGTTTATATAACATCAACTCCATCTGTTTAAAGTATTTAGCTTAGTGATTTTTAGCATGTTTACAGAGGTACTGTCTTTTCACCCTGTCTTTTCATCTCATCTCCTTTTGGAACATTTTCCTCGTCAAAAAGAAACCTTGTAACCATTGGCAGTTAATCTCCATCCTCCTACCTCCCTGCTTCTCTGCCCTGGGCAACCACTGTTTTCTGTCTCTATGGATGAAACATTTCACGTAGAGATAGAAAGTATCTAGCTAGTCTGGATATTTCATATAAATGGGAGGTACTATATGTAATCTTTTGTAACTGGCTTCTTTCACCTTTTTGTTGTTGTTGTTGTTGTTGTTGTTGTTGTTGTTGTTGTTTTTAAATACACTCCACACCCAAGGTGGGGCTTGAACTCATGGTCCTGAGATCAAGAGTTGCATGCTCTACTGGTTGAGCCAGCCAGGCACCCCTCCCTCACCTACATGTTTTCAGGTTTCCTCCAAGTTGTAGTATGCATCAGAATTTCCCTTTTATGAGCCATAATGAAACCTCATGGATCCATGTTTCAATTGGTACATATTTGGATTGTTTCTGGTTTTTGGACATTATGAATGATGCTACTATGGAAATTTGCGTACAAGTTTTGTGTGCACATGTATTTTCAGGGGTCTTGGCTAAATACATAGGAGTAAAATTGCTATGTTTAACTTTTTGAGGAAATGCCAACATGTTTTCCAAAGCGGTTGTGCCATTTTGCTTTCTAGCCAGCAATAGGTGAAGGTTCCGATCGCTCCACACACTTGCCAACATTTAACTATTTTTTTTCTTTTTGGTGAACTGGTATCTCATGTTTCTTTATTTGCACTTTCCTAATGACTAATGATGTTGAGCATCTCTTCTGTGCTTTTTGGCCATTCATATATCTGTTTTGGAGAAAAATGTATTCAAATCCTTTGCCCATTTAAAAATTGGGTTGTCTTTTTATTATTGGGTTGTGTCCTTTATATATTCTGGATATAAGTCCTTTATCAGATACGTGATTTGTACATATTTTATCCCATTTTATAGGTTGTCTCATTACTTTCCTTTTTAACATTTATTTATTTTTGAGAGACAGAGAGAACAGAGCATGAGCAGGGGACACAGAATCCGAAGTAGGCTCCAGGCTGTCAGCACAGAGCCTGATGTGGGGTTTGAAACCACAAATCGTGAGATCATGACCTGAACCAAGTTGGATGCTTAACTGACTGAACCACCCAGGTGCCCCTACTTTCTTGACAGTGTCTTTTGAAGTACCAAGTTTTTAAATTTTTAAATGTTGTAAATTTTTATTAAAAAATTTTTATTTTACTAAAAAGTTTTTTAAATGTTTTATTAATTTTTGAGAGAGAGAGAGAGAGAGAGATACAGAGCGTGAGTGGCGGGGGGCGGGGAGGAGGTAGGGGGCAAAGAGAGAGAGAGAAGGAGACACAGAATCTGAAGCAGGCTCCAGGCTCTGAGCTGTCAGCACAGAGCCTGACACGGGGCTCTAACCAGTGGACCATGAGATCCTGACCTGAGCCAAAGTCGGATGCTTAACCGACTGAGCCACTCAGATGCCCCGGAGACACAGGCTTTTATCTTTTTTATGTATAGTATGTAAGTCTAGAGCCAGCATTTTTGCTCTTTTCCCTCTATCCTGATTGACACTCATGACATCATGTTGTTTAGATACTTAGTTCACCTGTTTGTGACAATGGTAATAACCAAGAACACTAAAAATGATGACTCTCTACAGAATCATCAGGCATTTATAATAGCACGAGCTATTGCCAGTGATTACCGGTCTTCGGTTTAAGATTCATCCTGCAGGGTTTTAAAACAGTGAAGAGCAGCGAGGCTGGGCCGACTTCAGAACAGGTGCTGTCTAGGATAGTCTGGTCTTGAGAATTCAGCTCATAGGACCTTTTAAGATGTGAGCCGGGTCATAAGCATGCAATTTGTGGAGGAAAGAATGCACAGGGCTAATCAACAAATACAAAATATTCTCTCCTACTCCTAGTTACTCCAAAATGCAGAAGATGACCTAATTGGGTAACAAATGGACAGGGTTTTTTAAAGGTCACCGCAGTTGTGGTGAAGGCAGTCAGTTTGCTACCATGCTGTGTGCAGTGCTGGAAGTGACTCTGTATGGGAGTTATCGCCTGCGTTTTGCAGAGAAGCCGGAGGCTCAGACCGTTTAATGAACTCGTCCATGTCTCCCAGTTTGTGAGTAAGCAGGCTGAGATTCGAGTACAGATCCAGATGCTTTCCCGATCTCCAGAGACATGGTGAGCTGTTAGCCAGACGGGTTCAGATGTCATTTTGAAATTTCTGGTAAACCAGAGTTCGAAGTCTATGCCTGCCTGACACCCCCACGAAAATGCTGTGAATCAAGGTGGGGTTTGGTGTTTGGACCAGACCATCATGGGGGCTGTGGGGACATAGGCTGTTTATGTCTGAAACTCTGTTCTAGTGTTTGTTCATTTTTCAGGGACAGAGGATAAAGACTGCCAGGGAACTTAATTCTTGTTAAATTCCTGTATGCCTGTTACTTTATGTATAGAAACTTATTTAATCCTCTTAATAATGCTAGGGAATAGGTATGTTTCTCACCATTTTGGAGATAAGACAACCAAACTCCAGAGACATGGTCTCTTATCCTAGTCCACACTTCCAGTTAAACAGCTACAAAACTAGGATTGAAGGGCAACTTTGCAGAATCAAAAGGCACGCATCTTTCCCTTATTACACATGGTCTCCTGGAAGTAAAAGAAAGCACGTAGTTCCTTGTCTCGTCAGCCCATTTACATTTTATGTTATGTTTTCTGTTCCCGTCACGTCTCATGGACAATGTTTGTCTTCCCAGTGTTGTGTGTACCCATGGTGATTCCTTTAAATGTGTTTCTGGAGGCTTTCTCTTTATTATTGCCCTAGGTCTGGGCTGAGCCTAACAACCTTCCCATAAAGTTCTCTTTCTTTTTAAGACAGCATTCTTTGAGGGATTTTAAAGCAATTAGAGTTGGAATTCTCGAGGAATTTTTAAAAAAAAAATTAAACTCCTCCACATATAATTGGTACTCCCCCAGAGGTTTTACAAAATGTAAACCAGAGAACAAAGCAAAAGTCAGAACACCAAAAACCTCACCCTTAGTGCCTGCTTACAAGGAAGTCGATGAAATCGCACCTAAAACCAAACCTATCTTTCTAGGTTGAAAGGAACTTAAAACTCAAACATGCAAGTGCGAAAGTGCACGTGTGTTATAATTGCATTTTCTTTTGTTGTATTTTTCTCTCTGTCTTTCTGCTTGTCTCCTTGCCTGTCTTCCTTTTTTTCCTTTCCTTTAGATACTCCCTGATAGTCTAGTGGTTAGGATTCAGTGCTCTCCTTCTTCCCTCCCTCCCTCCCTCTCTCCCTCCTTCCTTTCCTTCCTTCCTGTCTTCCTTCCTATCTTCCTTCCTTCCTTCCTTCCTTCCTCCTTCTTTCTTTCTGTCCCATTTTCCTTTCACTGGAAAATACTGAATTCTCTTGAACAAATGGAGTCCTGGACTGCAACCATACTTTTCAAGCCTTTCCTAGCATTGCTCATTGTCCTTCTCTACTCGAGGTCTCTTTTTTCGGTTTGAATAATACAAAAACCCTCAAACCTTGCCAGTTCTTCGATGCAATAACCCTAGAAGCAAAATACGCTTGTGTCGTAGGTTAATATGTCCTAGGTTCCTAAAGCATGTGGGATCACTCTTGTTTTTTCTCAAGCCCTTGATGATAAACAAGGAAAATGCTCCCAATGGGCAGCCAAAGACCTCCCTCAAGTGGAGGCTTTCTGTCCTTGAGATGCTAAAGAGAGACCTTTTATATAACAAAGAGGCACTACCCTCTTCTCACCTATTTTTTTTCCAGGTCTGAGACCTGTCACTTACTGTTGTGGGTCTGGGTCCATTGGCTTCACTTCCCTCCTCTTGAACATGCTCTTATGGGGCAGGAGCTGGGCTTGTAAGATCTGCTGGATGTTCCTTTTTGCTTGAATGGCCTGCTGCCTTTTCCACATCTTTTAGAGGCCGCTGATCTTCTCTTTTAGAGGTCAGCTGATCTTCAAGAAACTCTGGGGAGTACCAGGAAGGAACTTTGAGTTTACTCCTGATTGGGCCAGTGACAGCCCTTTCAGCCAGGTGGCCTGCTTTTCCCTCACTGTATAAGGTGCTATCTCAGAAGGTTTCTCTTTCAGACTCTGCTCAGGGGGACGTGATCGGCCACAGCCACGCCTGAGACGTGCAAGGGTGGGTCAGCAGATGACTCAAATGCAGATACCGATGCTTTCCCATCTCCTCCATGGGTGCAGCAAGTGGTTAGCTCGGACAGGTCAGGTGTCATTTGGAGATTTCTGGTAAACCAGAGTTTGAAGTCTACCCCTGCCTGACACACCTATGAAAAAGCTACATTCTGTGTGACTCCTAAGATAATATTCCTTCTCACCTCGAGAGCTTCATCTTATCTTGATGCTGGTGTGAGGTCACTTACACTGACCCCTTGCTCATGATGACCTATGTCTTATTCCAATCTTTATGTCTTTCCTCCCTTCAGAAGATAGAATGTGCTACCTCAGAGATTGCACCCCAATTCTCCCTCCTCTCACTTCCTCCTCTTTGTATGACTGTGCCTTTTTTTTTTTTTAAGTTTTTGTTTATTTTGAGAGAGAGAGAGAGAGACAGAGAGAGCACAAAGAAGGGAGAGGCAGAGAGAGTGGGAGACAGAATCCCATGCAGTCTGTATGCTGTCAGTGCAGAGCTTGACACAAGGCTCGATCCCACGAACTGTAAGAGCATGACCTGAACCAAAGGCAGATGCTTAACCAATGGAGCCACCCAGGCTCCCCATGACTGTACATTGTTTACATTGAACATGCCCAACACAACAACTTTGATACCGATTGTTAAATGATATTATCAATGTTTTATCACCGCTGCCTCAGCTATGTTTTCTATAATCAGAATATACTTTTATTTTATTTATTTTTATTTAAAAAAATGTTTACTTATTTATTTTGAGAGAGAAAGAGTGCACGTGGGGGAGGGGCAGAGAGAGAGGGAGAGAGAATCCCAAGCAGGCTCTACACTGTCAGCACAGAGCCCGATGTGGGGCTCTATCTCACGACCGCGAGATCATGACCTGAGCTGAAACCAAGAGTCAGACACTTAGCCAACTGAGCCACCCAGGTGCCCTCCAGAATATACTTTTAAAGAAATGTGTTTTGTGCTGTGTTCATTATGGTTCTTTCCTCATGGTGGGGATTCAATAAATATTTCCTGTTGATAAATTTGTCATACTAGAAAAGGTTATTTTACAGCAGAGTAGTTGTAAAAAAAGTTGATCTTTTTTATTCTTCTTTCTTTTTAGCTGTTCCATCAAATCACTAATGCAAACACTAAAGTTGTTCCTTAATTAGAAGAATAAAAAAGAATGAGGGCACCTGGGTGGCTCAGTCGTTAAGCATCTGACTGGCTCAGGTCACGATCTCGCAGTTTGTGAGTTCAAGTCCTACATCGGGTAAGCTTGAGCCCTGCTTGGGGTGAATGTGAGCCCTGCTTTGGGTAAAACACAAGCCCTGGGTGAGCCCCCTTCTCCCTCTCTCTTCCTGCCCCATGTGGGATATTCTGTCTCTCTCTCTCTCTGCCCCTTGCTCACTTGTACCCTCTGTCTCTCTCGGTCTCTCAAAAAAAAAAAAAAAAAAAAAAAAAAAAAGACATTGGCTGAACTCAAATGCTAAACTACTTTCAAGTATTTAATAAATTTTAATCTATAACCATTGCAAAGCAAAATGTATGTGTGGAGGTGATTTACTTGTACAGGAAAAACTAAGACGAAGATTTACAAATGAGAAGGAAGAGTACAATTTACTTGAGTTCAAGGCTAGATAATAGAACAAGATTTCTAGGCATGTGATTATTAAGAATGCAAACAACTTTTATTCTCTATCCTCCCTTTTCTACTCTTTGAATCAAAATTTGTCCGAAGGTGTTGATGATCTCGATTAAATTAATGGCCTCTGTTTATCCGTACCCTTTGCCCAATATCTTTGTAGTCCCTGCTCACTCTAATTTGGGCTGGCCTTGTCACTTGCTTTGGCCAGTACAGTGTGGCTGAAGTGATGATGTGACAATTCTGAGTCTAGACCGCAAGAAATGTTACATGTTTCTGCTCCCTCTCTGGCTTCTCTGTGGTCACCATGACAACAAGTCTGCATTTGGGGCATGCTCCATGTGAGGCCACATGGAGAAGAACTGAGTCATTTTAGCTATCATGGAGCCCTCAGCTCCCAGTTGACCGGCCATCTGACCACAGACCGAGCCCAGATAAAATCTGACGGGTCTAGATTAGTAGAACTACCTGCCACTGGTAGCCTCCTAAGAAATAATAAATAGATTTTTAAAACCCCTGTGTTTTGAGGGGCCAACCTGGGTGGTTCAGTCGGTTGAGCATCTGACTCTTAATTTCGGCTCAGGTCACGGTCCTAGGGTGGCAGGATCGAGCCCTGTGTCGGGCTCTGCGTTGGCATGAAGTCTGCTTAAGATTCTCTCTCTCTCTCCCTCTGTCCCTCTCCCCTGCTTGCTCTCTCTCTAAAATAAAAATAAAAATTAAAATACAATAAAACATATGTTTTGAGACGGGTAAGCGGTAATAGCTAACAACTTCACATCTTATGTTGGTAATACTAATAGTGTAAGTCAGTAGTAAGTCCTCCCAGGGACTATTATATTTTAACTGTTGTCAGCTGTTTGAGCTAAACGAATGTAAGTTTGAGAGTGTCTTTGGTTTCAGTAAGTGAAGATGAGAAACTTAGGGCATGCAATGGAATCTTCCTGGGATCGTAGTCCCATGCATTTCAGAAGGCTATTATTAGACACAAGAAAACATAGTTTTAAGGTCAGGTGGGTGGCATCAGTTAGAGATCTCAAAGCTGTAGCCGGTAGACCTACAAACTGTTGTCATGACGTCCCCACACGCATGCTCCCCAACCTCCCCCACGGCATTCCCACTCCCCAGGCTAGCCTCCCCCTGCACAGCAGACCGCACTACCCATGACTCACTCTTCTCGGGTCTTTCACAGAAGCCCTTTTTCCATCCCCTATATCAGCTGCGCTCCAGGGTTTTGCACTGAAGGGCTAGCACCAGTCAAAGGTGACCCCCAGTCCTGCCTCCTGCCTCATGCGTGATGAACCCTCAGACGTGCTAAGGGTTTCGTATTTATGTACTCTGGTTTTCTTTTCTGCAAAATGGTGGTGGGGAAAGACCCTCAGCAAAGCTCTGCTCTGTCTCTCTCCTGCTCAACTTTACAGTTACAGAAAGAAGTTAGGGAAAAACAGAAGGTTTGGCTTTTCAGAAAGTGAGTCCAGCGTTCTTTTGATCATTGGTAAAGATAGTTACTGCTGATTTATATGGGCCAAAGCTTTAGCAAATATTAACTCTAATTTTACGGCCCTTATTATTAACAGCCAGATAAATGATAGTTCAGAGATTTTACATGATGTGAATGGATCCAAAGTCACACATGTGATTAGAGGCAAAGCCATAAATATAGCAAAGCCATAAATGTAGTAATAGTTGGAGTGTCTAATTTGTACTTTCGAAAAAAATTAAAAATCTGCCTCCCATTCCATAGTATGGATATGTAATATCGTCTTTCGAGTTAGGCAGTACCTCCTGAACCGCATGCATTCTCCTTCAGACACATGAAGGAACTCGAGCCCTACCAGAGTCATCTTATCAACCTGAAAGCCTATTGTAGACCCCTCATAAACTCAGCTTTTGGGAAAACAGCAGGAAGAGGCCACTCAGCGGGGAAGCCTGGTGGGAAAGTGGGGGCAAGTGTTGTCATCGTATTGGTGCCTTTTAGAACAATAAGCTCCAAGCCAGGTGACTTAATCCCCCTTGTGCTCAGTTTCCTCCTCTGTAAATGTGGGTGTGGAGTCAATCAGTGCTTTCCTGAACTGTGGTCTGTGGACAATTTCCCTAGCCCATGTGAAAGTTGTGAAATGCTATCTACAAGGTCCATCCATCCCTTAGAGACCTTTGTGAAGGTCTGTATTCAAGAAGTCTGTCATAGCGATCCTGGAAACCTCTTAAGAACCTAAAGGAAGAATGCCATTTTGGAAATGTACAGTCAGATGACTCTTACGATTTCCTTTGGCTATAAAGACATCTGAGCTAATAGATCTTTCGTTCTGTTGCAATTTACGGCTAATTCCATTTTCTTTCTTTCTTTCTTTCTTTCTTTCTTTCTTTCTTTCTTTCTTTCCCTTCCTTCCTTCCTTCCTTCCTTCCTTCCTTCCTTCCTCTCTTTCTTTCTTTCTTTCTTTCTTTCTTTCTTTCTAGCAACAATGCTTTTATTTTAACAAAAAAGTATATAAAGAGGGTCAAAAAATGGGGGGTGGTAAGATAGGATGTAATGTGTGCGGTGTCTCTGGATTCCATCCCCCTCTTCCTGCCCCACACGCAAAAGTTACTGAATAATGTAAAAGTCACCATTCACAGTGCCAGAACACCATCCAAATAATTGTTTTCATCAGGGTCAAAAAATACAGTGATTATGAATGTGCTGTGACCAGTTATTGATTCCACTTTCTACCAAGGAAGGAAAAGGGGAAAAAAATAATATTTTGGGGCACCTGGCTGGCTCAGTTGGTGGAATGTGTTCCTCTTGATTTCGGGGTTGTAAGTTTGAGTCCCATGTTGGGTGTAGAGGTTACTTCAAAAGAAAATCTTTATTATTATTTTAATATTTGCTTTTTTAAAGTTTATTGATTTTGATAGAGAGCGAGAGAGAGAGTGCACACATGAGAGCAGGGGAGGGGCAGAGAGAGAGGGAGAAAGGGAGAATCCTAAGCAGGCTCCACAAGGTCAGTGCAGTGGGACTCAGAACTCTCAAACTGTGAGGTCATGACCTGAGCCGAGATCAAGAGTCAGACACTTATCCAACTGAGCTACCCAGGTGCCCCATTAAGATTTTCTTTTTAAGTAATCTCTACACCCAACATGGGGCTCGAATTCACAACCCTGAGATCAAGGGTCACATGTTTCACTGACTGAGTCAGCCAGGCACCCCTTAAAAATAAAATCTTTAAAAAAAATCATATTTTCTTGGTTGTCTACTTTGTGTCAGGCAATGTGTTAGATATTCTATGTATTCCTTATTTATTTCTTGCAACACTATGTGGAATATTATTATTCTCACCTTACTGATATTGATCTTAACTACATCATTTTTTTTCATAGCTACTGTAGTCTTACTGAGAGAGTAACAGTACATCAACAATGTAGAGTCAGTGGGCGCAATCCCCGATACTCTATCTCTACACATTCTCTAGGTGATATTATCCAGCCCTAGGGCTTTAATACTATTCTTATGATGTGGTGATGACTGATGACTATGAAATCTCATAATTTTCTCTTGACTGTTCCTGTATTAAACAAACATCTCAAATTTAGTGTGACCAAACCAGCATTTTAATTTTTTTTTTTTTAACATTTATTTATTTTTGAGACAGAGAGAGAGCATGAATGGGGGAGGGTCAGAGAGAGAGGGAGACACAGAATCCGAAACAGGCTCCAGGCTCTGAGCTGTCAGCACAGAGCCCGACGCGGGGCTCGAAATCACGGACCCTGAGATCATGACCTGAGCCGAAGTCGGACGCTCAACCGACTGAGCCACCCAGGTGCCCCCAAACCAGCATTTTAAATTCAGAGCTTTCCGGGGCGCCTGGGTGGCGCAGTCGGTTAAGTGTCCGACTTCAGCCAGGTCACGATCTCGCGGTCTGTGAGTTCGAGCCCCGCGTCAGGCTCTGGGCTGATGGCTCGGAGCCTGGAACCTGTTTCCGATTCTGTGTCTCCCTCTCTCTCTGCCCCTCCCCCGTTCATGCTCTGTCTCTCTCTGTCCCCAAAATAAATAAAAAACGTTGAAAAAAAAATTAAAAAAAAATAAATTCAGAGCTTTCCTCTAAAATTTTCTTGCCCAGCTAACCCTTAGTAATTGGCCTCCATGTCTGCCATGTCAAACAGCAATTTAGGTGTTGATTTCTCTCATACGTTCATTCACCATGTGCACTGTATTAACCAGTCTGTTCTTGCAAGACACATCTAGAATGTGACTGCTTCTCTCCATTTCCATGTGTATTTCTGGTCAAGCTACATCATCTCTTATGAGGACAATTACCGCACTGTTCCATTTGTTTCTACTTGTGTTCCGTCTGCAATCAGGAGCCAAGATGATCTAAGACATAAATATAGGCACTGTCTTGGCCGGTTTGCTGAGGAAGACCACCAGCCTTGTGGGATTGGCTGCATGTGAGGGTCCACACGAGAGTCTAAGAGTATCGTACACAAAGATTCTTGATGTTCTTGAGCAAATTCCTAAAAATGCAACTTGCAGCAAGCATATAGAATGGATTACAAATGAGAAGTGGGTTATGGTTAAAGCGGAACCAGATGTTGAGAACTTAGAAGACCCACTTCAGGGGCACCTGGGTGGCGCAGTCGGTTAAGCGTCCGACTTCAGCCAGGTCACGATCTCGCGGTCCGTGAGTTCGAGCCCCGCGTCAGGCTCTGGGCTGATGGCTCGGAGCCTGGAGCCTGTTTCCGATTCTGTGTCTCCCTCTCTCTCTGCCCCTCCCCTGTTCATGCTCTGTCTCTCTCTGTCCCAAAAATAAATAAAAAAAAAAAAAAAAAAAAAAAAGAAGACCCACTTCAGGGTGGCCAACTGGAAGAGGTGATTCTTCAGGCTGAAAAAAAGTCTGGCGGGAAAAATGATACATCGGAAACCATGGGAGCCTTCAGTGGAAGAGCTCCTGCCAACCACTGGTAATGGCCAATATAATCCTCATTAAATGACTAGTGTGTTGATGGAAAGCTGATGTAATTAAGTGTTCTGTTACATAAAATAAAGAAATAAAAAATTTAGACCATGTTACTTTGCTCCTTAAGACCTTATGATTTTCCATTTCACTAAAAAAAAAAAAAAAAAAAAAAAAAAGAAATCTAAGTTGCAGTCTCTGGCCTTGCTCGTGTCTCCAACCTCATTTGGCCGATGCTTCCTTCCCTACATTGGTTTCTTTCCTGATCTGCAACGTACCAGGCTTGTTCAACCCCAGATTGCTTCGCTTGCTCTGCCCTCTGCCTGGATGGCTCTTCTCATCCTCATTTGTTGTTGGTCCAAATGTTTTCTCCTCAGGGGTGCCTTCCCTGACCACCTTTTCAAAAATGATCCCACGTTGTGCAGAAACTGTGGAAGAAACATCATTCTGCTTTGTTTTTCAAAGGAGTTGTCCCTCTTTTATTTTATTAGTTTATTTGCTACCCTCCCACCTGTTTCTCTCAACTAGAAGGTAAGTCCATGAGAGCTTCCCTCTCTTTGTTGTGTTCAACCCCACGTCTCCCTGCTGGTGTGTTTCACAGTGCCTCGTACGTATAGTGGCTCAGTAGATATTTGCAGGCTTAATAAAATAAATTTTATCTGTCTTGCTCATCTTCCCAGCCATTTCTGTTCAGCGCACACTTAAAAATAATCAAACACATGTAAGGCTACACACAGTGTCTTCAAGCAGATTTCAAACAAATGTACTTTTTGGAAAGAAATGTTTAATGTGTATTTATTTATTTATTTATTTATTTATTTTTACATGTGTTTATTTTTGAGAGGCAGAGAAAGCACAAGTGGGGAGGGGCAGAGAGAGAGAGAAGGAGGCAGAATCCAAAGCAGGCTCCAGGCTCTGAGCTGTCAGCACAGAGCCCGAGGCGGGGCTCGAACTCACAAACCGTGAGATCATGACCTGAGCCGAAGTCGGGCGCTTAACCAACTGAGCCACCCAGGTGCCCCAAATGTTAATTAATTAATTAATTAATTGAGAGAGAGAGAGAGAGGGAGAGAGAGAGGGAGTACATGTGCACACGTGAGAGGAGGAGGGCAGAGAGGGAGGGAGAGAATCCCAAGCAGGCTCTACACTGCCAACTTGGAAGCGGATATGGGGCTTCACCCCACAACATGAGATCACCACCCTGGATGGAAACCAAGAGTCACTCGTTCAACTGACTGAGCCATCCAGGCACCTGTATTCAGAAAAATTTTTAGATGAGATTATTATCTGCATGGGATTTTTATTTATTTATTTATTTTTTCAATATATGAAATTTATTGTCAAATTGGTTTCCATACAACACCCAGTGCTCATACCAAAAGGTGCCCTCCTCAGTACCCATCACCCACCCTCCCCTCCCTCCCACCCCCCATCAACCCTCAGTTTGTTCTCAGTGTTTAAGAGTCTCTTATGCTTTGACTCTCTCCCACTCTAACCTCTTTTTTTTTTTTCCTTCCCCTCCCCCATGGGTTTCTGTTAAGTTTCTCAGGATCCACATAAGAGTGAAAACATATGGTATCTGTCTTTCTCTGTTTGGCTTATTTCACTTAGCATCACACTCTCCAGTTCCATCCACGTTGCTACAAAGGGCCATATTTCATTCTTTCTCATTGCCACGTAGTATTCCATTGTGTATATAAACCACAGTTTCTTTATCCATTCATCAGCTGATGGACATTTAGGCTCTTTCTATAATTTGGCTATTGTTGAGAGTGCTGCTATACACATTGGGGTACAAGTGCCCCTATGCATCAGCACTCCTGTATCCCTTGGGTAAATTCCTAGCAGTGCTACTGCTAGGTCATAGGGTAGGTCTATTTTTAATTTTTTGAGGAACCTCCACACTGTTTTCCAGAGTGGCTGCACCAATTTGCATTCCCACCAACAGTGCAAGAGGGTTCCCGTTTCTCCACATCCTCTCCAGCATCTATAGTCTCCTGATTTGTTCATTTTGGCCACTCTGACTGGCGTGCATGGGATTTTTTAATGTGTAAAAACTCTGAGATAGAAGAAAGGACAACACTGTGAAGAAGTCATCAGATACTTCTGCACTGAGACAGTGGAGGTTTGGAAAGGATAAACTGGTGATTCTGGTGTATTTTTTAAGTCATGGTTTCCAGGAGAGGGCAGGGATCGAAACTACAAATGGTTAAGCATGGCTTTTGGGAACTTGTCATGTAATTCTTTTTTTGTCCAATCACTCCTTGCTATGGAGGCCAGTGGATTAACTTCTTCCAAACATTGCACTCGGAAAGGAGGGATGCTAAGGGAAGGTGTGGGGTGGCACTGAAATAGCCCCCTCTAAGGTCCCTGCAGAAGGAGACTGTCTGTTGTAACCAAAATAAATTTGAAGAAGTGCCACATTGATAATTAGTGGAATATTTATTTTGGCGTGGTATAGCCCTTTTCTAGAAGTTGGAGAGATGTGGAGGAGAGAGAAAAATGGGAAATATCCTGTATTCTCGAAGGGAAAGGTATACAGTAGATAGTTTCATCTTTGAAATTCTGGCGCCACCTAGTGGTGAATGAAGCCTGTTTTAGAGACCCGCCATTTTTCTTAAATGTTTGTCTCAAACTTTCAGGTATGTCTTAGAATCATACAGTGAGCTTGTGCAATACCCACCCCCCCCCCACCTCCCACCCATTGCTATAGATTTCAGAATCCTATAGTTCTTATGTGGGGCTTGGGCAACAGAGTCTGGAAAACGGGTTTCCCAGGTGATACTGTAGAATTTTTAGTTAGCTTTTTAAAAAAATAATCATACATCAAGTGGCTCTAGCGATGTTTCTGGTTGTCTTGCCGTAAATTTGTCCCAGAAAGACCATCCTGGCCACAGATAGGTTTAATTGAGGTAATAGTGTCTGAAAGGAGAAGTTCCAGTAATTCATGGAGGTCCAGGCTTTGCAAAACCACCTCAGGGGCTCCAGGCATTTCCCAGGTGAACTTTTTAAAGGAGAATTAAAAAAAAAATAAGTAAGTAACTGGATTGATTATTATTATTATTATTATTATTATTATTATTTAGAGAGAGCACAGGTTGGGGAGAGGGGCAGAAGGAGAGGGAGAAAGAACCTCAAACAGGCTCCACACTCAGTGTGGAACCCGACAGGGGGCTCGATCCCACGTGGGGCTCAATCTCACAACCGTGAGCTTGTGACCTGGCTGAAATTAAGAGTCCAACACAACGGAGCCACTTGGGTGCCCCTCTCAGAAGACCTTTTATTTAAGGCTTCCTGAGGGATTCCCAAGGAAATGAATCTTCAAATATGACCTCAGACTCATAATAACAAGTACTCAGGGCATCTACAGAGCTCAGTTGGTTACGTCACCCGACTCTTGATTTTAGATCAGGTCATGATCCACAGTGCTTGAGATCAAGCCGACCGTTGGGCTCTGCCTGTCAGAGTGGACCCTGCTTGGGGTTCTCTCCCCCCCCCCCCCCCCCCCCCACCTCCGCCCCACTCCTGCTCATGCTCTCTCTCTCAAAAAATAAATAAACATTTAAAAAAATTTAAAAATCTGGCACATTGACTCACATGTGCTTGACTGTGCTCAGATTTCAGCTGTGAATGTACTGGACAGTTCCATTCAGGCTTCCACTCATTTTAAGGTAATAAGGTCCGCCTTCAAGTCCTCACCTAATGCCCCAGGATTTCCTTTGGTGCTGCACACGCCATAAGGAACTTTCTAGGTTATGACATATACCCAGCTTGGAAGCACGGGGGAGGTTAGCACATCTGGGAGCAATCCTTGATCATGGGGGATGGGAGCCAATGGGTCAATACTCCTGCCTTTTCTGCTTGGGGAAGGGCCTCATGAAGGGTTATGTATGAATGGTAGGCTCAGGACTTTACCCCATGGGCAGAAGTGTGTTTGAAGGGAAGAGTAGTGGCAGGGAGAATTTTAATTAGGATCCTAGATATTTTGGTGGTACCATGGAGATGGGATTGGTTTGGGAAGTAAATGGGGTCAGAGACAGATATTAGGCATTGATTATAGTTGCTCTGATTTGAAATAGATTGGGACTAAATTAGGCAGAAAAATGCCGTAGAAATTTGAAGTAGGAGACGTGATAGTAACCCCCTCTCCCTCTCGCTCTCCCTCTCGCTCTCTGCCCCCAAGTGTACTGGTCTGTTTTCCTTCCTGAATTGAATTGGGCTTATGAAAGCCCATGAAATGGGCTCAGGGTCCCTGTCTTTGTTTTGTGTTGCTCTGTTGCAAACCTCCCTCAAATTTAGTGGCTGAAATGGCCTGTTGTTTTGCTGTTGTTCATAAAGTTGGGCTGGGCTCACCTAGGCATTTCTTTTTGCTGCTCTTACCTGGGGATATGCAGCTGGTTGTTCTCTTTGCAGGCTTGCTGGTCAGTGTAGTAGTCAGGGTTCTCCAGAGCAACAGAACCAATACGATAGACAGGGAAACTATGGATTGCGGGAAACTTGTTCCGGCGAGTGTTCCACAAGATAAGCAAACATTTCTAATATATTTTAACTAGATAAAATGAGCGATGTCTGGCGATATGAGTAGGACGTGATGCTGAATGTCACATGATCACACCTGAGCCAATGGTCCTTGAAATTCGCTTTGATAGACAAGTGCTTTGGATTACAAGCATGTGTCCGTAACGAATTAGGCTCCCAAACCAAGGTTTCACTGTATCTCAATATACATGAGGAGATTTGTTGTGGGAATTGGCTCAGGCAGTTGTGAAGGCTGTCTGCAAGCTGCAGAGCTGGTGGCATAATTCAGGCCAAGCCTGAAGGCTGAGAACCAGGAGCTCCCATGTCTGAAGGCAGGAGAAAATGGACATCCCGGCTCAAGAAGAAAGAGACATTCGTCCACTCTTCCCCTTTTTGTTCCAACAGATTGGATGCTGCCTGCCCACATTGGTGACCTCAGGTCTCTTCACTCAATCTACTGCATCAGATGCTAATCTCATCCAGAAACACTCGCACAGACTCACCAAGACATGTTTTACCAGCTATCTGGGCAGCTGTGAGGCTCGTCAGGTTGACACAAAAAACCACCCATCACTGTCAGGGACCGCGACACAGGCAGCTTGTCTTTGCCCTGCGTGCTGTTTTCCCCAGTCACACGCTTTCTCCTCTGGAGGCGACAAGTCTGGGGCACGAGGTGGGGTGGTAGGGCAGCAAAGTCATGAGGTTCTTGAAGCCTGAGCTCAGAGTCACGTTCGGCACATCTGTCTCATTCTCTTGGTCAAAGCAAGCACAAGGTGACTCAGCTGTGGGGAAGTAGACTCCATCTCTTGACAGAAAGAGCTCAAGGAATTTAAGATCCCTTTTAATTTACTACTGCAGCCTATCTTAGTAGCCAACGAAATGAACCATGTACTCTTATACCTGGAATTGGTTTTAAAACTGGAATTCGGGGTGCCTGGGTGGCTCAGTGGGTTGAGCGTCCGACTTTGGCTCAGGTCATGATCTTACGGTTCGTGAGCTCGACCCTCACGTTGGGCTCTCTGCTTTCAGTTCCGAGTCAGCTTTGGATCCTCTCTCCCCCTCTGTCTGCACTCCTCCCCCCCGACTCATGCTCTCTCCACAAATAAATAAACATTAAATAAAACACAAAAAAACCAAACCAGAATTCAGGCTACTTATGTGCTGACCAGTCACACCTCCTCTCTCTCTTATGTGGTAAATATCCTGAGAAATATTTTATATCTGTGACAAGTTGAATTAACCTTCCCTAAGTGGAAGGGTGTAGGGAGAAGCTTGGATTAAAAAAAAAATTTTTTTTTCCAGATTCACTGGATTCACTTAGTTAATATCTTTTCAAAACTATAGTAATTATATTTCCAATGAGTTCTATTTTATTTTTATTTATTATTATTATTTTTAAATTTAATTTATTTTTAAGAGAGACAGAGAGTGAACGGGGGAGGTGCAGAGAGAGAGAGAGGGAGACACAGAATCCAAAGCAGGCTCTAGGCTCCAAGCTGTCAGCACAGAGCCCGATGCGGGGCTTGAACTCACGAACTGTGAGACCATGACCTGAGCCGAAGTCAGATGCCCAGCTGACCGAGCCACCCAAGTGTCCCAAGTGAGTTCTAGTTTAAACTAGTGAAATTTTTTTTTTGTGTGTGAATTTGAGTTTTTTTGTAAGGGAAAAGAAAAAGGTATTTTCATTTTCACAGTATGGCATTGATATTTATGAGATTATTTTCATAATTGCCCTAATAAACACCTTCATAATGGAATAAAAATAATTTATGTTTTAAATGCATGCAATTTCATGAAACACTAGAGAAAATTTCAGTATCTTAAATTTCAGAATTACTTGGTAAGAATATTAATTTTATAAACTTTTATGACAGGATTGCTCACTGTAATGGAAATATCAAACACAAAGAAAGCTTTTGATAACCTGTTTAAAGGAAGCAGAAATAGGGATGCTTGGGTGGCTCAGTTGGTTAAGCATCTGGCTCTTGATTTTGCTCAGGGTATGATCTCAAAGTTCATGAGCTCAAATCCTGCATTGGGCTCCATGTGGATAGTGTGAAACCTGCTTGGGATTCTCTCTCCCTTTCTCTCTGCCTTGATCCTGCTCGTGCTCTTTCTCTCTCAAAGTAAATAAACTTAAAAGAAAAATAAAACAAGCAGAAATAGGGGGTGCCTGGCTGGCTCAGTCGGTAAAGTATGTGACTCTTGATCTCTGGGTTGTAGGTTTGAGCCCCACACTGGGTGTAGAGATTACTTAAAGCTTTTTTTTTTTTTTTTTTAATTGTAATGTTTATTTACATTGAGAGAGAGAGAGAGAGAGAGAGAGAGAGAGAGAGAATGAGCAGAGGAGGAGGAGGGAGAGCTGGAGACAGAATCTGAAGCAGGTTCCAGTCTCCGAGCTGAGCCGTCAGCGCAGAGCCAGAAGCTGGACTCAAACCCATGAACCGCAAGATCATGACCTGAGCTGAAGTCGAAAGCTTAACGTACGGAGCCATCCAAGTACCCTGAGATTACTTAAAAAGAAAAGGAACTGGAGAAAAGTAAAAGAGTCAGAAACAGAATGGAAATGGCTTTTTTTCTGTGAAGAATCATTTGATCACATACCATACAGTGGGAGAAAAGTTATGGGAAAATCTCCCTAACAGAGCTGTGGCCCTCAGAACAACTGCAGAACTGCAGAGGCAGGGAAAAAAAAAAAAAAAAAAAAAAAAGCACAATTTTGCTAAAGAGATGAGTGCAAAGGCAGCCTACATCAAAATCTTTTCAGAAGGACCAATTTTCTTTCCTTTTGAACCAAGATCCGTGATTCAGTTCTGGGCATTTCTTTCCAAGACCTTTTTTTTTTTTTTTCTGGCTTCTCTCACACGACTTTTTGCCCTTCCGTTTCTCACCTCAAACAGCTGCTTCTGAGAAGTTGACGTTGAGCTGTTTCAAAAGGTCATCGTATTCACTGTTTCCTCTTCTGACTACCATGTTTATATTCTGACGCTGGGCTCCACGTGTCTCAACGGGTTTTCCCAGGAAGGCTGGCTTGTTTGTTTAGATGCTCCTGAAACCGAGGAAGAGGGATTCCGTCTCTCAACGACAGTGAACCAAGCTGCTGGCACAGGTGAAAATGAAGATACATCTCAACAATAGAATTTGGAGCAAAAGAAACCAGACACAAGAGTACATGCTGTGTAAGGCACTTATGTAAAATGCCAGAACAGGCAAAGTTAATGTACAGTTCGACCAGGATATGGGTTACTTAGGTAGGTAGGCTGGACGGTGCAAGCAGGTGGAAATGTTGGGGCGCTGCCTGGATTTAGGTACCGGGTACCTGGGCAGGCTTGCTTTGCGAACTTTTATCGTGCTGTGCACTTAGGATTTGTGCATTTTTTCATTTGTTACACTTCTTGAAAAAGTGGAGCAGTCGAGGAAGGATGGCTTTTTCCTTTGGCTTCAGGGAAATCTGCGTTTGGGTGCGTCTGGTGGTTTTTAAGGAAAGAATCCGTTAAGTTGGCAACATTATATATTTTTTGAGGCCCGCTTTGATGCAGTGTTGATTTTGATTTTATTGGGTTTCAGTGTCCACATAAACCACACAGAGGAGGTCAAGCATCCTATAAATCAGTGGCAATTAGAAACAACACAAGAACAATACAAAGCAAAGCCAAACTCTAGGTGATCACTATGGCAGTGCTGTAGGACTGTATTTTATTGAAAGAACAATAGTCACGCTCCACTAAGACTAGAAACCCTAAGAGGAAGCTGGAAACTAAACATTAATATCATTGAAACCAATATATCTAGACAACTTCTCTGTTTTTTTTTCTTTCTTTTATTTTCTTCCCTAATACCATGTAAGACCAGGTCATCTATCATTTGATATTTCTTTTTTTTTTTTATTTTTTAAAAGTTTAATTTATTTATTTTGAGAAAGAGAGAGAGAGAGCATGAGCAGGGGAGGGGCAGAGAGAGGGAGAGAGAGAGAGAGAGAGAGAGAGAGAGAGAACCCCAAGCAGGCTCCTCATCATTAGTGCAGAGCCTGACGTGGGGCTCGAACTCACAAACTGTGAGATCATGACCTGAGCTGAAACCAGGAGTCAAACATTCACCTTACTGAGCCACCCAGGCACCCCTATCATTTGATATTTCTTGGTTGATTCTGTTCAGCAGGAAGTTGTGTATTATTTTCTGGAAAGGGAAACAAACAGGAAGTCATAAAGACTGGTAAAGTTAATGAAATATTTCACATTTGCCCATAATCACATTTACATGTTACTTATATGTTGTTGGCCAACTTCTGTTATTTCCTGTAACAGTACTGACTGCTATCTCATAGTGGGTGCTTCTTCCAGGAGGTTTTTTTTTTTTTTTATTGTTATAGCATGTTGGACATAATGCCTGAATTCATCCTTCCTTCCTTACAGTAGAAACAGCTCAAATATTACCAATGATACCATCCTTAAGACTCTGTCCCTTGCATAGAAGCTGGAAGTTAGTGGAGAAAAAATAGATTAGCCATTTCAATTGCTGCTCATGTACCGGGGATACAACCTCGGTGGGTGGAAATGCATTTCATCCTTGGGACTCAGAATTTCAGCTTCACTGAATGTTTTATGCCATGTAGTTGTAAGCCTGAGAAAGAGAGAGAGAGAGAGAGAGCGAGCATGAGCAGGGGAGGGGCAGAGAGAGGGAGGGATTGTTTGTTGAGGGATGGAATTCACCTCAACAAACATTTCCTGAGTGACAGTTACGGTACAAAACATTATGGATGAAGCCAGAACTGTAGGAGAGAGAAACGTGTATGTAAAAAATTACAACACAATATGATAAGTGCCCTTGCATGGAAATAAAGAGGTGGCTTCAGACACAGAGAAAAGAAATCAGCTAACTCTGTTGGTGGCGCAGAAGGCTTTGGAGGAGGATCTTAAAAGAGGAGTGGAAATTTTTCATGGAGACAAGGTGGGGAAGGACATTACAGGAATGCACAGAGGCTTGAGTTTCCGTGGAGTGAGCAGACAATGGTGAGAAATCTGTTATGTGAGGGGCTGGAGGAAATGGGAGGTATTAGGAATGGAGCAGGAAATCCAGGCTAGGTTCTGGAAGAGTCTTGGATGCCCTGAGCAGGAGTTTGGATTTTACTGGAAGAGCAGTGGAAGGGTTGTAACAAAGGCAGTAGAGTGATCGTCTGTGTGTTTTAGGAGGGTAAGATCAGCAGTGGATAGACAATGGGTTGTCGAGGGGAAAGCAGACAAGGACCCCAGCTAGGAACTCTTGGAATAATCAACACTTTGGACCAGACTAAAGAAGCAATTTCTTGGAAGGCAGGCTTCATCTTGGATTTAAACGAGTTATGGTGTGCAGTTGGTAGAATACTGTCAGATCATGCAAACAATAATGGTGATCAATTTTAAAGATATTGAAAGATGTCCAGAAAATAGTGCTGAACAGAAAAGCTTACAAAAACGTGAGCAATGAGTTTCTGAATCAATCTGTCTCTCCTTCCCTCTCTCTCTCTCTCAGTCTCCCCTTCTTGATCCATCCATACCTCTGCAGAGAAAAAAGAGAATATACTATACAAAGATGTTAATAAAGGTATTTACTTGCCAGTAGGCTTTTGGGTAATTTGAGAAAAAGCAACTAAGACGCCCAATGAAGAAGATAGTATGGTTGGGTTGCCTGGGTGGCCCAGTTGATTAAGCATCCAACTCTTGATTTCAGCTCAGGTCGTGATCTCATGGTTCATGAGATCGAGCCCCTGTGCCAGGCTCTGCAGTGACAGTGTGGAGCCTGCTTGGCATTCTCTCTCTCCTCTCTCTCTCTGCCCCTCCCTTCCTTGCATACCCATGTGCTTGCTTTCTCTCTCTCAAAATAAATAAATAAACTTAAAACATAAAAGAATACAATGTGGAGGAGCTTAGAAAACTGTTCTTTTTCATATTCAGACCCTATTGAAACCTAGTGGGTAGTCTGGCATTTCAGGATGAGAGGGGGTATTTGCAGATCCAGTATATAAAAGGGTCAAAAGAAAATGATTAGAAATAGAATATAAAAAATACAAGAACAGAATGTGGAAATGGGATTATTGAACTGACAAGAGAAGGCAGGTGAACAGTTGTATTTAAAGTTTGTGTTAAAGTTGATCTCTGGTTGCTTTCCGAATTGTTTCTTGTTGTCAGAGCCTAAGGATGTTGTTCTGTGAAGGGGGTGGTGATTTGAATGGCCTGTTTAAGGACCCTTCTAGCCGTAGGTCCTCCATGCCATTTGGTTCCACTGTTACCACTATATGAGGGGGGGCTAATGGTCTTATATTACCTTTTGTATTGTTTTAAGTATTCTTTTCAGAGCCTTCCAGAAAACAAAATTGCCCACAGGTACAAGGTGGAACTGATGCTTTTGGATAAGATAACTTACACACAGTTGTATGGGGCCAAATTGGTTTGACTGATTCAAAATGGAGCCTCACGGAAGGGTTGGCGTTTGAAGAGGTAGCTGTGGGAAGGAGGGATGCAGAATGGAGAGACAAGAAAAGGAATAGAATCACTGAAGTAATTTGCAGCAGGATAAATGCATTTGGGATGAAAGAGGCCAACAGTCATGCTGCCATTTTTTTTTTTTATTTCACTGTTATGAGAAAATGAGGTTCCCAGGAAGGAATCTTAGGTCAGTCAACAAAACCTACTTTGGATTTGTAATTCATGCTTATGAGGAACCATCTCTTGAAAGCGCTCATCCTTCTGGGTCCTATGATCAGGTAACTTCACCTCCTTCTCTTGTTTAGACCTCAGACATTGGTTTCTTCATTTACATATTGATCTCCACCCCTCATTCTCTTGCCAACAGTTCTCTCTAGTTATTTAACTTCTCTTCGATTCCTTCATTTTTAAAGGCATAGGGTTCCCCTAGATTGTTAAATAAAAATTTAAAAAATCATGGACCCTTTAAGGAGGTTTAGAGCTTTTCTGGCAGAAGTCGAGGTAGGAAGGCAGAGTTCACCTGGCTCTTCTAAAACTCTTCCAAGTATTCCCCGAAAAGGGCATCCACAGAGCCAGGTTTGAAAACCACTGGACCTGAGGGGAGAGAGGGAAGATGGCGGCGTAGGAGGACGCTGGGCTCACCGCGCGTCCTGCTGATCACTTAGATTCCACCTACACCTGCCTAAATAACCCAGAAAACTGCCAGAGGGTTAGCAGAACAGAGTCTCCGGAGCCAAGCGCAGACGAGAGGCCCACGGAAGAGGGTAGGAAGGGCGGCGAGGCGGTGCGCGCTCCACGGACTGGCGGGAGGGAGCCCGGGTGGAGGGGCGGCTCACCGGCCAAGCGGAGCCCCCGAGTCTGGCTGGCAAAAGCGGAGGGGCCAGAGGGACTGTGTTCCGACAGCAAGCGTGACTTAGCGTCTGGGAGGTCATAAGTTAACAGCTCTGCTCGGAAAGCGGGAAGGCTGGAGGACAAAGGGAGGGAGAGCTGCTGAGCCCCGAGACGACAGAGCTATTTGGCGGGGAACAAAGGCGCTCACCAGCGCCATCTCCCTCGCCCATCCCCCAGCCAAAATCTCAAAGGGAACCAGTTCCTGCCAGGGAACTTGCTGGCTCCGCGCAAACACCCAATGCTGTGCTTCTGCGGAGCCAAACCTCCGGCAGCGGGTCTGACTCCCTCCTGCTGCCACAGGGCCCCTCCTGATGTGGATCACCTAAGGAAAAGCTAGCTAAGCCTGCCCCTCCTGCCCCCGTGCACCTTGCCTACCCACCCCAGCTATCCCCAGCACCACAAGCCTGGCAGTGTGCAAGTAGCCCAGACAGGCCACGCCAACCCACAGGGAATCCCGCCCCTAGGAGAGGGAAAGAGAAGGCACACACCAGTCTGACTGTGGCCCCAGCGGTGGGCTGGGGGCAGACATCAGGTCGGACTGCGGCCCCGCCCACCAACTCCAGTTATACACCACAGCACAGGGGAAGTGCCCTGCAGGTCCTCACCACTCAGGGACTATCCAAAATGACCAAACGGAAGAATTCCCCTCAGAAGAATCTCCAGGAAATAACAACAGCTAATGAACTGATCAAAAAGGATTTAAATAATATAACAGAAAGTGAATTTAGAATAATAGTCATAAAATTAATCGCTGGGCTTGAAAACAGTATAGAGGACAGCAGAGAATCTCTTGCTACAGAGATCAAGGGACTAAGGAACAGTCACGAGGAGCTGAAAAGCGCTTTAAACGAAATGCAAAACAAAATGGAAACGACGACGGCTCGGATTGAAGAGGCAGAGGAGAGAATAGGTGAACTAGAAGATAAAGTTATGGAAAAAGAGGAAGCTGAGAGAAAGAGAGATAAAAAAATCCAGGAGTATGAGGGGAAAATTAGAGAACTAAGTGATACACTAAAAAGAAATAATATACGCATAATTGGTATCCCAGAGGAGGAAGAGAGAGGGAAAGGTGCTGAAGGGGTGCTTGAAGAAATTATAGCTGAGAACTTCCCTGAACTGGGGAGGGAAAAAGGCATTGAAATCCAAGAGGCACAGAGAACTCCCTTCAGACGTAACTTGAATCGATCTTCTGCACGACATATCATAGTGAAACTGGCAAAATACAAGGATAAAGAGAAAATTCTGAAAGCATCAAGGGATAAACGTGCCCTCACATATAAAGGGAGACCTATAAGACTCGTGACTGATCTCTCTTTTGAAACTTGGCAGGCCAGAAAGGCTTGGCACGATATCTTCAGTGTGCTAAACAGAAAAAATATGCAGCTGAGAATCCTTTATCCAGCAAGTCTGTCATTCAGAATAGAAGGAGAGATAAAGGTCTTCCCAAACAAACAAAAACTGAAGGAATTTGTCACCACTAAACCAGCCCTACAAGAGATCCTAAGGGGGATCCTGTGAGACAAAGTACCAGAGACATCACTACAAGCATAAAACATACAGACATCACAATGACTCTAAACCCGTATCTTTCTATAATAACACTGAATGTAAATGGATTAAATGCCCCAACCAAAAGACATAGGGTATCAGAATGGATAAAAAAACAAGACCCATCTATTTGCTGTCTACAAGAGACTCATTTTAGATCTGAGGACACCTTTAGATTGAGAGTGAGGGGATGGAGAACTATTTATCATGCTACTGGAAGCCAAAAGAAAGCTGGAGTAGCCATACTTATATCAGACAAACTAGACTTTAAATTAAAGGCTGTAACAAGAGATGAAGAAGGGCATTATATAATAATTACAGGATCTATCCATCAGGAAGAGCTAACAATTATAAATGTCTATGCGCCAAATACCGGAGCCCCCAAATATATAAAACAATTACTCATAAACATAAGCAACCTTATTGATAAGAATGTGGTCATTGCAGGGGACTTTAACACCCCACTTACAGAAATGGATAGATCATCTAGACACACGGTCAATAAAGAAACAAGGGCCCTGAATGATACCTTGGATCAGATGGACTTGACAGATATATTTAGAACTCTGCATCCCAAAGCAACAGAATATACTTTCTTCTCGAGTGCACATGGAACATTCTCCAAGATAGATCATATACTGGGTCACAAAACAGCCCTTCATAAGTTTACAAGAATTGAAATTACACATGCATACTTTCAGACCACAATGCTATGAAGCTTGAAATCAACCACAGGAAAAAGTCTGGAAAACCTCCAAAAGCATGGAGGTTAAAGAACACCCTACTAATGAATGAGTGGGTCAACCAGGCAATTAGAGAAGAAATTAAAAAATATATGGAAACAAACGAAAATGAAAATACAACAATCCAAACGCTTTGGGACGCAGCAAAGGCAGTCCTGAGAGGAAAATACATTGCAATCCAGGCCTATCTCAAGAAACAAGAAAAATCCCAAATACAAAATCTAACAGCACACCTAAAGGAAATAGAAGCAGAACAGCAAAGGCAGCCTAAACCCAGCAGAAGAAGAGAAATAATAAAGATCAGAGCAGAAATAAACAATATAGAATCTAAAAAAACGGTAGAGCAGATCAACGAAACCAAGAGTTGGTTTTTTGAAAAAATAAACAAAATTGACAAACCTCTAGCCAGGCTTCTCAACAAGAAAAGGGAGATGACCCAAATAGATAAAATCATGAATGAAAATGGAATTATTACAACCAATCCCTCAGAGATACAAACAATTATCAGGGAATACTATGAAAAATTATATGCCAACAAATTGGACAACCTGGAAGAAATGGAAAAATTCCTAAACACCCACACTATTCCAAAACTCAATCAGGAGGAAATAGAAAGCTTGAACAGACCCATAACCAGCGAAGAAATTGAATCAGTTATCAAAAATCTCCCAACAAATAAGAGTCCAGGACCAGATGGCTTCCCAGGGGAGTTCTACCAGATGTTTAAAGCAGAGATAATACCTATCCTTCTCAAGCTATTCCAAGAAATAGAAAGGGAAGGAAAACTTCCAGACTCATTCTATGAAGCCAGTATTACTTTGATTCCTAAACCAGACAGAGACCCAGTAAAAAAAGAGAACTACAGGCCAATATCCCTGATGAATATGGATGCAAAAATTCTCAATAAGATACTAGCAAATCGAATTCAACGGCATATAAAAAGAATTATTCATCATGATCAAGTGGGATTCATTCCTGGGATGCAGGGCTGGTTCAACATTCGCAAATCGATCAACGTGATACATCACATTAACAAAAAAAAAAGAGAAGAACCATATGATCCTGTCAATCGATGCAGAAAAGGCCTTTGACAAAATCCAGCACCCTTTCTTAGTAAAAACCCTTGAGAAAGTCGGGATAGAAGGAACATACTTAAACATCATAAAAGCCATTTATGAAAAGCCCATAGCTAACATCATCCTCAACGGGGAAAAACTGAGAGCTTTTTCCCTGAGATCAGGAACACGACAGGGATGCCCACTCTCACCGCTGTTGTTTAACATAGTGCTGGAAGTTCTAACATCAGCAATCAGACAACAAAAGGAAATCAAAGGCATCAAAATTGGCAAAGATGAAGTCAAGCTTTCGCTTTTTGCAGATGACATGATATTATACATGGAAAATCCGATAGACTCCACCAAAAGTCTGCTAGAACTGATACGTGAATTCAGCAAAGTTGCAGGATACAAAATCAATGTACAGAAATCAGTTGCATTCTTATACACTAACAATGAAGCAACAGAAAGACGAATAAAGAAACTGATCCCATTCACAATTGCACCAAGAAGCATAAAATACCTAGGCATAAATCTAACCAAAGATGTAAAAGATCTGTATGCTGAAAACTATAGAAAGCTTATGAAGGTAATTGAAGAAGATATAAAGAAATGGAAAGACATTCCCTGCTCATGGATTGGAAAAATAAATATTGTCAAAATGTCAATACTACCCAAAGCTATCTACACATTCAATGCAATCCCAATCAAAATTGCACCAGCATTCTTCTGGAAACTAGAACAAGCAATCCTAAAATTCATATGGAACCACAAAAGGCCCCGAATAGCCAAAGTAATTTTGAAGAAGAAGACCAAAGCAGGAGGCATCACAATCCCAGACTTTAGCCTCTACTACAAAGCTGTCATCATCAAGACAGCATGGTATTGGCACACAAACAGACACATAGACCAATGGAATAGAATAGAAACCCCAGAACTAGACCCACAAACGTATGGCCAACTCATCTTTGACAAAGCAGGAAAGAACATCCAATGGAAAAAAGACAGTCTCTTTAACAAATGGTGCTGGGAGAACTGGACAGCAACATGCAGAAGGTTGAAACTAGACCACTCTCACACCATTCACAAAAATAAACTCAAAATGGATAAAGGACCTGAATGTGAGACAGGAAACCATCAAAACCTTAGAGGAGAAAGCAGGAAAAGACCTCTCTGACCTCAGCCGTAGCAATCTCTTACTCGACACATCCCCAAAGGCAAGGGAATTAAAAGCAAAAGTGAATTACTGAGACCTTATGAAGATAAAAAGCTTCTGCACAGCAAAGGAAACAACCAACAAAACTAAAAGGCAACCAACGGAATGGGAAAATATCTTTGCAAATGACATATTGGACAAAGGGCTAGTATCCAAAATCTATAAAGAGCTCACCAAACTCCACACCCGAAAAACAAATAACCCAGTGAAGAAATGGGCAGAAAACACGAATAGACACTTCTCTAAAGAAGACATCCGGATGGCCAACAGGCACATGAAAAGATATTCAACGTCGCTCCTTATCAGGGAAATACAAATCAAAACCACACTCAGATATCACCTCACGCCAGTCAGAGTGGCCAAAATGAAGAAATCAGGAGACTATAGATGCTGGAGAGGATGTGGAGAAACGGGAACCCTCTTGCACTGTTGGTGGGAATGCAAATTGGTGCAGCCGCTCTGGAAAGCAGTGTGGAGGTTCCTCAGAAAATTAAAAATAGACCTACCCTATGACCCAGCAATAGCACTGCTAGGAATTTATCCAAGGGATACAGGAGTACTGATGCATAGGGGCACCTGTACCCCAATGTTTATAGCGGCACTCTCAACAATAGCCAAATTATGGAAAGAGCCTAAATGTCCATCAACTGATGAATGGATAAAGAAATTGTGGTTTATATACACAATGGAATACTACGTGGCAATGAGAAAGAATGAAATATGGCCTTTTGTAGCAACGTGGATGGAACTGGAGAGTGTGATGCTAAGTGAAATAAGCCATACAGAGAAAGACAGATACCATATGGTTTCACTCTTATGTGGATCCTGAGAAACGTAACAGAAACCCATGGGGGAGGGGAAGGAAAAAAAAAAAAAAAGAGGTTAGAGTGGGAGAGAGCCAAAGCATAAGAGACTGTTAAAAACTGAGAACTAACTGAGGGTTGATGGGGGGGGGGAGGGAGG
>NW_026057577.1:20505815-20527973 GCF_023721935.1 Panthera uncia | reverse complement strand
GGGTGGGTGATGGGTATTGAGGAGGGCACCTTTTGGGATGAACACTGGGTGTTGTATGGAAACCAATTTGACAGTAAATTTCATATATTAAAAATAAATAAATAAATAAATATATAATTTAAAAAAAAAAAAAAAAAAAGAAAACCACTGGACCTGACTGAATCTGCTTTCCAGAGTTAGGAGAGATTATTGTGGCCTGAAGTATCTTGAGAATAAAGATGTGTGTGGGGAGGATATTTTGCTTTTCCACGTTACATTTTTGGCTGGTTTCCTTAACAAGAGAAATTTTGCTACTGTGGTTATCTAGTAGCTGGGCACCAGGATCAGTTCTTGTGTTGGAGAAAATGAAAAGTAGCCATTAGAGACAGGAAACAGTCTTCCTGATGATCTGCTGAGTGGTCTTTTGAAAATTGCTCGGGATCTTCACACCTCCTTTTCCCCTTGTTTTTCCATAAAGACCTCTGACAGGAATGTGCCTCACTTTGAGGTTCTGGGAAAAGAGGGAGCTGGCATCTGTCCTTCAAAGTGATGTCTTTGTTCTCAACTGAGTGGTGGAGCTTTGAACTCTTCTGGACCTTGATGTCTCTCTGAGAATCTCCTAATCTGGTAAAATACTCTTAACCACTTGCTTTCGAAGGGCTCAAGTACAGAAAATTATTATTACACGTTTTGTGAGAAGCATTTTCTGCTGCCATTTTGGTCTTCCCCTCTGAGCATATTGTATGAAAAGAGCGTAGGATTATTCTCCTTTAAGGGAAGAAGAATCATCTCATTGTTCTGTGTCAGGGTGCAAGTCATTTCCAGTGGATGGCCCTTCTTTGACCCTTTGAGGCTGCTGGTTAGCACAGACTGCAGAGAGCTTGGAGGACACTTTAAGGGATTGATTCAAGGCAGCAGAAGCCTCTTATGCCTACAACCTAACAACCTTTCTTGGGATGCACTCAAAAGCCATATCTGGGACCTCTACTTTGTAGCTTTCGAAGTGATACATCTTCATTAGGATTTAGAAGTAAACATATATTTTTAAAGCTCTAAGAAGGAAGCAGTTTGTCTTGAACACAGTAGATTTGATCTTTAGAGAGAGGTGAGCAGCTGACGTTTTTTCAGCAAAAGCTAAGGATGATGAATGAAATGCCCAGGGCTAAGAAGGCCTCTTCACAGTGCAGAGGGTTATATTTAGAAGGATTTTAAATCAACACGCATCTAGCTACCTGGCTAAGGAGTACTTGATCAGTGACTTTTTTGTGGGATGAATCAGAAGAATAAAACCCCAACACTGTATCTTGCCTTTCTGAAAGATTCAGTCTCCATAGTATCAATGGAATATATCTTGCAAATTATAATTCTTTGTGGGAAGGGTTAGCCCTCCTCACCTTCCTGGTACACTTTCTATAAAATACATGAGGATTGTTCTCTGGAAGTGTGCTGTTAAATAAGAGCATGTACAATTTTTTGACTTTTCCTTCTTATAGTTTTTTTTTTTTTTTAATATTTAGACAGTCTTGGTATGTATGGGTATTGCTATCTAGTGAGAGCATTTTGGTGGTAAGATTTCTTAAGATGAAATTTTAGAGGTTTGGTTGGCATACTAATCTCGAATTTGAATGTAATATAGAATTCAAGTCCAATTATAAGGCTTTAACATTTTCATAATCTTGTGTGTGTGTGTGTGTGTGTGTGTGTGTGTGTGTGTGTCTACAGATTTTGCTGGTTTAGCCGCTGGGCGTTTGATGGTAAACAAACATGACCCGCTTCCCCACCAAACACCTAAGCAAACTACATAAATACATAGTACTCTTGCAGCGTAGTGTGAGAAAAAATACGATTCACTTCAGGGTGGTCTGATTTATGATCTGATTTCATGGCAATCTTAACAACAGCCTGTGTTTGCATCACACACTTTTCTGTGTGCTTGATATACATCATGTCATTTGCTCCTTTAAACAAGGCCCTGTGCCCGGTGCTATCATTACCCTATTCTACAGAAGGGGGAACCAAGATGTAGCGGACACAAGTCGTTTGGTTAAGATTACCCTGTTAGGAAGCAGTAGGGCCAGTATTCAAATCCAGCACTCAGAGTTCAGGGCCCACACTCGTGACAGTATGCTCCATCATCACAAGGAAAAGAGGGGATGGCCTGCGTTTCCCAACCACCTGCTACAGCTTGGGTTGACAGGAGAAAGAGGCACCATATTGTCCTTGGAAGAGCGTAGCGTTAACCTTGGGATAACCTATACACCAGTATGACCTAAAGCCACACAAGTACGTACTATGTCTAAATTAATTATACTCCACAGTGTGTACTTCAGCATCATTAAAATGTAAAAACAATTGGAAACTTGGAGAGAGTTGACTAAAGATGAGTTGCAACTAGCTTTTTTTTTTGTTTTGTTTTGTTTTCATTTTTGGTACAGAAAGGCCTAGGGAAAGTACTTGGGTAAAGAAAATGATAGTTTCCGGTTGTAGAATCCGTGGACTGATTTCTTTTTTTTTTCATCGAGGCTAGAGATTCACTCCCTGAACGCATCACATTGGGGAGGCGGCCATGCTCAACACTATACCAGCAACGAACGTTGAACTCATCACATCTGGATAGACCCCTTGGCGTCTGGTTTAACAACCGTTGGCACAATGTTGATGAACTTCTACACACAAAAAGGTGTGACTCCTCTCAGCCCTTGGGGCAGCTGGGTGCAGCCTGGAGGGAACCTTTATGAATCATGACCGAAGAACCAGCCGAGCACTCAAGGGCTCGGCTTTATGTGAATCCCCCCGAACTCAGATACAACCAATGAAAAGGAAGGGATTCCAGATAAATGAAAATTGGGTTTTTATTACTTTTGCCACTTGGGAGCTCCAAATGTGAGTCAAATTACCCATAACTTTGACATCGAGGTTTTGGTCCCAGTTAATATTGTCTCAAAGGATAGTCTTTAAGTCATGCAAATAGGGAATTTGCAATTTTTTTTTTTTTTGAAAGAGAGTGTCATTGATGGGTTTGTGGATCATCCCTCAAGACTTCTGTGCTTTGGAGATGGGGTCCACAGAGCACTTTAGCCCATTGTGGAAAGGCAGACAGGCCTGGAAGCATAGATTATAGGACAAAAAAAAAAAAAAATCATTGGAGGCCCACAAATCTAAGGAACCTGTTTTGAGATTTTAACATGTTTCTGAGTTAAACGTGCTCACACTTACAAGGGAACAAGTTCAAACATGCTGTGAAACAAAGTCTCCTTTTAAAAACCACCATTGACAGAGAAGCTGGAGCCTGCTGTTAATTTTCGTTAGGTAGGAAAGGGTACGGATTTCTCCTTTACACATGGGACACTTTTCTCTGGACTAGGGAAGGCATGTGCTTGGGGATATCAACATTTTTTGCCAAGGCTAAGACTTTTAGAGTAACTTAAAAAATTTTTTTTTAAATGTTTATTTATTTCTTAGAGAGAAAGAGACAGAATGTGAGTGGGTTAGGGGCAGAGAGAGAGGGAGACACAGAGTCCGATGCAGGTTCCAGGCTCTGAGCTGTCAGCACAGAGCCCGATTCGGGGCTCAAACCCACGAACCGTGAGATCATGACCTGAGCTGAAGTCGGATGCTCAACCGACTGAACGACCCAGGTGCTCCTGGAGCCACTTTTAGTAAAGCTCTAGAAACTTGGATTTATTTCATTATCAGCTTTATATACAAAGAGTTTATATATTAAAAATCGCTTCAGTAGGAGGAGAAGAGGGGGTTGGGTGGTGTGTCACCTCACCTGTTTATTGTAGCATCTCTGGTCCCTGCTCTGGACCCTGTGTCTCATGGAATTTCTCCTCTCAGGGGTTGGCTGCTACCTTGAAGCTTTGCTATGTTGGAATAGTTGCCGTCTTGGTTTTAGTTTTCCTGTTGATGCTTATATTTGACAGGTGCCTATCTCTCTTCCTTTCCAAATTTCCTTTTTGGCCCCTGACCTTAATGATCAAGGATCCTCAGACTCTACTCGTCTGGAACATATTAAAAAAAATTTTTTTGTGTTTATGTATTTTTGAGAGAGAGAGGGAGAGGAAGAAAGAGAGAGAGAGGAAGAAAGAGAGCGAGGAAGAAAGAGAGAGAGAGGAAGAAAGAGAGAGACAGAAAGAGAGGGAGAATGAGCAGGGGAGGGGCAGAGAGAGAGGGAGACCCAGAATCTGAAGCAAGCTCCAGGCTCTGAGCTGTCAGCACAGAGCCTGGTGTAGGGCTCCAACCCACAAACTGTGAAATCAAGCCAAAATCAGATGCTTAACTGACTGAGCCACCCAGGCGCCCTGAAACATACTTATTTTTCATTACATAAGCAATATGTGTTTATTATAGAATTTATTATAAAAGAATACAGATGAGAAATAATAAGAATCAAAGGGAAAAGGGACAAAATATAAAACCAACCATAATTATATAATCTAAGACATTACTATTAGCCACTTTGCATATAGCATTTCAGGGTACATTATCAAAATAGATACTATCAAAATAGAATCATTTAACGTTTATTTATTTTTGAGACAGAGAGAGAGCATGAACGGGGGAGGGCCAGAGAGAGGGAGACACAGAATCAGAAGCAGGCTCCAGGCTCCGAGCTGTCAGCACAGAGCCCGACGGGGGGCTTGAACTCACGGACCGCGAGATCATGACCCGAGCCGAAGTCGGCCGCCCAACCGACTGAGCCATCCAGGTGCCTCAAGATAGAATCATTTAGAAAGTATTTTAGAACCTGCTTTTCCCACTTAATATATTAAACATATTACAACATCACCACTCGCCTTTATCAAACCAGTAGGAAAGGCTGAATCTTATTTTGCTTAATGGAAGGACCATAGCTGGTTTAACATTTCCCACATTATCGGGCAGTTTATTTCTAATTTTTCAATTATAAACAACACTGCAATGACTACCCTTTCGGCTGCACCACCTGCGCAGGCATAATTATTTCCTTCGGCTAAATTTCTCTGAGTAGGAGTGCCAGGTCAAGGCATGGGCAGAATTTTAAATCCCTTGGTAGATGGCCAAGTTGCCCTGTAGAGAAGGTGTGGTCCAATTTATTCGCCTACCAGCAAAATCTGAGAGCCTGGCACTTGATCTTGGCTTTCTTACTTGGTTTTCCGGATATGATTTTCTTTTCTTTTTTTCCCCCGCAGCTTGCTTGCTTTCTTGCTTGCTTTCATTCATCATTTGTGTAGTTTCGTTTTCTTTTTGTTGTTGAAGTGTAGTTGATACACAGTGTTCCCTTAGTTTCAGGTATACAACATAGTGAGTCCACAGCTGTACACGTTGCGTGTTGCTCAGCACACTGTGGTTTCCATCTGTCACCATATATCGCTACTACAGTACCATAGACTGTATTTCCTGGGCTGTATCTTTCATCCCTGTGACTTCCATGGGTACGGTTTTCTGCTCGGGTTCTCAGACACACCACAGATCCCCTCTAGGCCCTGTGTGGGGAAAGCAGAACAATACAGAATGAAATGACAAGGAAGTGGATATTTGTCAGTCACATTCTGCCTGGCTTAGCGTGTTGTGGCATCTCTCTGTGCACGGCATGGCTCTCTCCGACTGAAGATCAAAAGTACCAAAGGTTCTTCACACTGGGGCCAAGTGTGGGTCCCTTGTCCCCAGCTCTTCTAAAAATGTGCACTTTCAGGTTTAGCGCCTACAGACTTTGTGTGTGTGTGTGTGTGGGGGGGGGGGGAGTGTCCATAACTTCCTTCATGTTTTCAGAAGGTTCTCTAGGGCTGGCCGGTGTCTTTAAGGACTGGAGTGATTCAATATATTAGCTGCTTGTCTCATGAAATGAAGAGAGGAAAAAAAGACGGACAGAGAGATATGTTTTTCCTTTACAACTAAAATATTAGTAAGCTTGTATCAGAATTGCTTCATTAGTTTGGAACTCACGATTCCAGGGGTCAGGGATAAAAATGGCCATTTTGAAATTGCCAGGAATTTGCTTCTGTGCCTCCTCTATGCATGGAGATGGGCCAGGTTTGTCCTCCATTTTGAGAGGCGTTACTTTGGGAGTGAGACCTCAGGGTCAAACAGCCCAGGTCAAAAACCTGCCTATTGACCTTGGCATTGCTGTTCCCAACACTGGAACCCCAGGTCCAAATGCCAGACTTCAGCCAGATGTAATTGTGTAAGGGGGAGGGGCCTGCGATTGCAAAAGGTATGCACAATTGTTTTGTTTTTTAAAGAACTGAGGACATTTATGACACAATTGAAAATTATTAGAACCCTTTCTGGATATTTGGTGATATTATGGATATCCATTTATCTACACACACACGTGCACACACAATTGTCATGGTAGACTATATGTTGTGTTTTCAATGGTAAGGAGATGGCAATTTTCAGTGGCAAACTGAAAACGAGTGACGATGAGTGGGTGAAGGTGAGCTGGGGGAGGAGAGCCTGATTCTCACGCCGCTGGGGGCCATTTTTTTAAGCACTACAGTTGAGATCTGAACATGCAATTCATTTCCAGATCACGCAGAGCTATGAATCCTGGACTTTAAAACAGGTTCTTGGCTTGTTTTCTACACTCTCTTCTGTGCTACTCTTTAGTACTTCTGGGACTCCAAAACATGAGTACTAGCCATCCAGGATTTCTCTTACAAAATGTGGTATTCATGGGGCACCTGGGTGGCCCAGTCGGTTAAGCATCTGACTCTTGGTTTCAGCCCAGGTCATGATCTCATGGTTCGTGAGTTTGAGCCCCGAGTCAGGCTTTGTGCTGACAGTGTGGAACCTCCTTGGGATTCGTTCTCTTTCTCGTTGTCTCTCTCTCAAAATAAATAAAGCAAAAAAAGAAACAACTTCAAAAAACCAACGAACTAAACAAAAAACAAACAAACAAAAGAAAACCCCCACAAAATGTGGCATTCATCACTTCCAGGAACCTGTAATACAAACAGATTAATAATAGGCAGGAATGCTACTAAAAATTTCATTAAACATCCCCTCACACAATTTTATATCATTTAACCCCAAAGGTATTGATAAGTGAACATTGTAAAAATTTGAGGCCCATTTTGGGTTGAATGACTTAAGCCACAATAATAATAGACTTCGAGCAATAATAATTGATTAAAAATAAATTCTTTTTTTTGATGTTTATTCATTTTTGAGAGACAGAGACAGAGTGTGAGTGGGGGAGGGGCAGAGAGAGAGAGAGAGACACAGAATCTTAAGCAGGCTCCAGGCTCTGAGCTATCCGCACAGAGCCCGATGCGGGGCTGGAACCCATGAAGCGCGAGATCATGACCAGAGCCGAAGTCGGACACTTAACCGACTGAGCCACCCAGGCGCCCCGATTAAAAATAAATTCTAAAGAAATTAATCAGCTAAGGAGAGAGCTAGAAAGCACATAGCTTGATTTGAATTGTGCCAAGACAATTTTTGTAAACATTACCTCAAGTTCAAGTACTGAGAATTTTTAATGATATAATGCTGCCATCTGGTGGTTCTGCTCTTTTACTGCAACAATATTTGTGGAGTTGACAAGTACTGTTTCAGTGGAAGGTTAGAATTTTCTAGGCAGTCATCATTTGCAGTTTTATCGGAGCATATGTTGAATGAGTTTCCTGAAAAACACAAATTTTCATCACAAAAGCCTTGAACTCCCCTCATAACACCACAAAAGTGAGAAATGGGGGCATCCCTTAGTTACGTTTTGTACATTATGATCACTTTTCTGTCTGTTCTAGTTATTGGCAACAAAGCAACTTTCACAATCGTGTGGTGATATGGCTTGATCTAACATTTTAATTAATTTGTGTTTGGAGCTTTGAAGGGGAGCTTGGAATTATAAATTTAAACTGAGGACGATATGGGGTTATGGAGGAGGTCAGAAAATTCTGAAGTGGGTAGGGGTCACTTAAAGGAAGAGAGTCTGAGATATTTAGCCATCACATCAGAGGCAATGGATGTCACGCCTTGCCCATGGATGAGATTTGCATAGGCCACAGAGATTTTCCTAAAAATTGCATTAGACTTCAACAATAAAAGAGGATTTCTGAGGTCTTTTTGAAAGTCAGAATCTCCACTTGTGTGATTGGCTGGGATATATGTTGTTCACTGGGCTCCAGGCCCTGCTAGGCAAGTTTCATTCATTTACAAGCCTGGACACTATCGCCATTCGTGTTTGTAGCCCCTTCCCTATCGTTTCTAGATTTTAGTGGGCGCAAATAAAAATTAAAGCTGTTAGTGCTGGAAAAGGGACCTGAAATCATCTAGTCTGATCCCTTTCTTTTCAAGAAATGAAAAAGAAAGCCTGACTTGCCCAAGGTCACATACTTAGGGAGAGCCAGAGCTAGAGGCCTGGGACCTCCTGCAGCTCTATGTATTTCCTTGGGGATGGCTTACAGTTCAGGTGAGTTACTGACCCACAAGGTGCTTTACTTGCTGCAGTTGTACAAAGGGTATAGAATTGCTTTTAACTTTCTCAGAAATATACTTAATTTAGCTTTTAACATCCCACAGTCATGACATAAAAGCTATCTGGTCTCCCAAATAAATAGAAGAAGGAATTTCTTGGATATTATATATGTATTCTGTACTGTCCAATATGGTAGCCACTAGCCACATTTGGCTATTTAGATTTATATTTAGATTAATAAAAATTAAATACAATTCAGTTTCTTAGTCTCACAGGTCACATTCAAGGGCTCAGTAGGTTCATTTGGCCAGTGGCTACTGTTTTGGTTAGCTTAGATTTAGAACATTTCCAATATTGTAGAAAGTTCTTTTGTACAGCACTGATACACCTAAAGATGAGTTTTCTTTTCCTTTCCTTTCCTTTCCTTTCCTTTCCTTTCCTTTCCTTTCCTTTCCTTTCCTTCTTTGAGACCTTTTCTGTAGCCTTATCTTGCTTTTTATGATAAACAGAATTAATCTGAATTACCTAGTGGGCAAGAGTGGGGAATTAAAACTAGGGAATGTTCAGTGTGAGAGTTCGATACTGAAATAAGAAATTTCTGTGCTAAAGAAAGAAATAAAATGTACCAAATGCAGATGACGGAGCATTTTGCCATAAAATGAAGAGCAATGGGATGGACTTGAGCTTTAAAGAGCTGAGCCTGGGGGTGCCTGGGTGACTCAGTCCCTCCTCGCTGTCGGGCTCTGTGCTGACAGGTCAGAGCCTGGAGCCTGCTTCGGGTTCTGTGTCTCCCTCTCTCTCTGCCCCTCCCCTGCTCATGCTCTGTCTCTGAAAAATAAATAAACGTTAAAAAAAGGAAAAAGAACTGAGCCTGGTAAGTCATTTCTCTAGGCTTCACGCTGTTGCTGCCTGTACAAGTATGTCCATGTATGGCTGTGGAGGACAGACATTGGTAGTGCCTGTCCGGCATCCAGTCTACCCTCCTTTGGTACCAGCGTTGGGGACCTTCCGTGCAGTCTCCGTCGGAATCTCAACCTATGAAATCACATCTTGAGCAAAGTGACATGCGGATTTGACTCATCCTTTTGGTGCTTCTGAAGAGAGCGTCTAGCATTTTCCCAGCATTACCCTGCTTTTCATCCTTTTCTGAGATCTCGTTGCTTGTCTTCTCTTCCGTTTCTTCTACTACCCTGTTTCCTTCCAAAAACCTAATTTTTGTCTTTGATAAAATTCGTCAGAACCCATTTTTGTTACATTAACCCAGACAACCCAGATGAATATGATGTCATGAGGGATGGAAATGGGTGTAATAGGGTGAGAGGGAAAAGAAGGATTCTTCCAGGAGCAAAACAAAAGAAACCAAGAATGAAGGAAACCCTGAGAACACATGGTGACTTTGAGTAGGTCGGAAAAAATCTGTACGTGTGTGGAGCTGTGGTGAGAGAGGAAAAGGCTTCATCTCGATCTGCAACGTTCATATTTGGTCCCAGGAAGAGCGAGGCTAATGACTGCCACACACTTTGTGCCCTTTGGCTGTTACAGTCTCCCTACCCCTGGGACCATTCTCTTAATTTCTACTGATCTCATTTTAGGTCGGGTCCTTATCCCCTCATACCTGGAGAGGCCCTGCAATGGTCTGAGTGCCTTCGCTTCAGCCCGAGCCTTCATACAGTTTACTTACATACACCTCCAACCTAATTTGCTGAGAAGACTTCGAAACCCTGTCCTCTTCTGTGTACTGTGGGAAGCCCAGTGTTCATAAGGCTACTTTGCAGCATTAAGTGAATCAGATTGCATAAAAGGAGATCATTACCCTTGGGGTTGGGGTATTTAAATGCAAAGGGTGGAGTCTGGGTCCTTGGTTGTAAGCAAGCCTGGACTCAGAAAATGGGAAACTCTTAACCAGGCGCTGCGTCCACTAATGTCTAATCCCACTCCTCCAAATCCCCTACTTGGCTAGGAGTGTTTTATTTACTGTCCTGAAGGCCTTCCCTGTCTTTTCCTGATGCCTTAAGCTCTCCGAGTTTTATTGTACTTCTGTTGACGGCCAGCATATTTTCTAATGAGGGCAGAGGGGGTCTGTAGCAGGCTTGGCTGTACTTTTTCAGTAAGCTGTTCATGGCTACGGCAGATGTTTCTGTATTTACACAAAGTGCTGTGGAGTTTCCCATTAGGAGCCAGCACACAGAGGGGGGAAACCTTCAAGTTCCTGGCACACCAGGACCAGAGGAGGGCATTAACAGGGTTTATCTCAAATGCTGCACAAACTCCAGTGGCTTTTAGGGGGCACGGTGTGAATGCCTCCGTAAGGAATTTTGGTGGGTTACAAATACTGGGTTGTGTCCTGGAATTGCATGTTTAGTGACCTTCCAACTTCATGTCTAGTATCCTTTCCTTCCCCATCTTGATTCCCATCCACTGCTATTTAAAAAAAAAAAAAAAAAAAAGGCTCCACCAACCAAACAAAAAGCCTACAGATAAGGCAGATAAGGGAAGAGCCTCATCCATCATACTGTTAAGCTTTTGTTGCTGTATTCTTACTAGAGTGTTACCGCCTTTTGCTTTACTAATTTTGCGGACTGAACCAGGCAAGCGTGTTAATTCACCAAGGCTCAGTCGGTGGCTTGACAGCCAAAGTCAAATCAAGGTCTCGAACAGCACTACCTCTGTAAATCAGTAAAAATGGGAGGAGTCCTTGTGCTGATCCACTTTATGATGAAAAGGAGATACTCATCATTCTTTGATATTTCCAAAAGGAGAGAGTGTCCCCAAATACTCTATGTGGTGATATGATCCTATTTTGAAAGCCTGATCTCAGTGTGTGTGATTCAGCTCTAACTGCCACTTGGATAAAAGAGGAAATACAATTGATAAACATTGTGTAGGGGAGACGTGCCCTGGTTCCATGATAGAGAACCACCCTGGAGGTCAGTATTGCTCATGTCATCAGATGAAGGCCATGGCTTCCAAGGCCCAAATCTTTCCCTCTGGCGGGCTGTATTTCTTAGGTGTCAAATCCGCGACTAGAAGACAGCTGATCATAGACTGTGGTTATATTAATTCTTGGTGCCGAGAACATCTAATGGCATTGGACAAGGACACCTGCAATATAATGTAATGTTCCTGTCCCCCATTTCATGCTGTACCTGATTTTTTCTCTCCCTGTAACATTGATTGATTCGGTAACGCAGAATGTTTGCTTTCCAGCTGGCAGATCTAATTGTAAATAAACAGCTGCTGGCTGCATTTAGACAGTGGATGATGTTGGCAGGTACAAGAGCAGGGTGTGCAGGATGATTTAAGGCCTGTGCAGTAGAGTGTGTGGCCGGCTGGGGAAAGAGATGCGGTGGGAGCACTTGAGGTACAAAGTCCTCTGTGCTTCAGTCTAGAAGTCTCAAGACGAAGTATTTTGATTTAACCGTAAAGTAGGAACTAGTTCATAGATTGTGAGGGCCTTTGATAGCCACGGAGTCGGACTGAAGGTGAGAAAAATATAGGTCCTCGATTCTCCAGAACTCTCTGTTTTTGGAGAATGGAATCAGATATTGGACTAATTCTTCAGGATTGTTTCCCTCTACAAGGTCGATTTGAAAATTCTGGAGGAGGGGCGCCTGCGTGGCCCATTCTGTTAAGCGTCCGACTTTGGCTCAGGTCACGATCTCATGGTTTATGAGTTCGAGTTCGTGTCGGGCTGTGTGCTGACAGCTCAGAGCCTGGAGCCTGCTTCAGATTCCGGGTATTCCTCTCTCTCTGCTCCTCCCCTGCTTGCACTCTCTGTCTTTCTCAAAAAATAAGTAAACATTAAAAATTTTTGAAAATTCTGAATGAAAGCAGCAAGAAGATGAACGTTTTGGGGGGGAGTTCTTCCTGGTCGTGAGGGGATGTGAAAATGGCAACGACAGCAGTAACAAAAACGCCAGGATCTCAGTCCATGTCATTGCCTAGTTCAACTCCGACAAACTCAGATATGGGACATTTAGCACAGGGGAGCAGAATGTTTCCCGAGACACTTAGTGTTTGAGAGCCTGAACTAAAACCCTTGAAAGCTTAGGGAGGGTCATCACAAGGATCCTCTGTTAGCATCAGTGTTAGCCAAAGTTGTCACACTGTGTGTCATCTGAGCCAAAGATCCACAGTGATTGTCCTTTCCTTTGCTCTCATGTGGGGGTCTCCCGTGGCCACTGCCTGCCCATCACCATTGATGTCATTCTGTGTTCTGTCTTCCTTGCTTTCATGGCTCAGAATAACGTTAAGCATACCTCATTTTACCTGCCCTTGCACCTAGACTGGACAGTTAAAGGATGGATGTTGGTGCGGAAGGGGAATTCCCCGTGGCTAGGCAAGGGGGGACCAAGGAGCCCCGGAATGGAGCCAGGTCAAGGCATTCCTCTGACCCAGGACAGGGCTGAGACATTCTTCCCCATTGTAGAACTAAGGATATAAAATGTGTATAAAACAAGGAAAATCCCCATTACGACACAAGACCAGCAGTAAGAATGAGGGAATGAGTGACAGAAGGGGAGTTACTTCATTAGGCACGAAGTACCTGGTGGCATCAGAAAGGTTTAAAGCATCTCTCAGCTCTGTCCTTCAGCAGCTCCTCAGCCCTAGCTCGGGTGAAGATAGGCTCTGGGCAGAGCGGCACCAAAATCTTGGATAAATATGGAGGCGTGACATGGGTGCTAGACAGTGACGTAGGAGGGCTCCTCTGTTCTTCCTGAATTCTCCTTGGTTTTTGTCACAGACTGTCCTAGAAATAGTGGCTCCCTTTCTTGTACTTTACATCAGAATATCTGTTTTTTTAAAAATGTGTATTTATTTATTTTGTGAGAGAGAGGGCACGGTGAGCGAGCTGGGGAGAGGCAGAGGGCATTGTCAGTGTGGAACCGGATGCAGGGCTCGATCTCATGAACCGTGAGATCATGACCTGAGCCGAAACCAAGAGTCGGTCGCTTAACCAACCGAGCCACCTCTGGGTTTTATGTTCTCTTTCTCTTCCTTCCTCCCTCTGCTGCCTTGCCTGTCTGTCTGTCTGTTATTTATTTATTTATTGTTATTATTTTTGCCAATAACGTTTAGGTCTTTCCAACCTCTCCTTTGTTTTTTTATTAAAAAAAATTTGTCATTTATTTTTAATTCTTACCTGTCTCAGCAGAGGCCCCCTCCTCCTTCAAGTCTGTTTTCCCATTTGTATCTTCTCTCAGCCATTCACAAAACATACTGGCACATAAAAAGTCAACCCACAACGGTTTCTTCTCTGAAACATTTTATATGGGGGGGGGGGCGGGGAGAGGGGGAGGGGAAGCTCACTGGTTATCTCTTTAATCATTGAAACCCACTAGTGGGGCATTTACCATTATTTGCATTCAACAGGGGGGCAGTCTAGGCTGTGAAAGACCTGATAACTTGCCAGTGGCTGCAGTGTTAATGATGAACAGTCCACATTGCTCAATGGGTTGGGCTCCAAAGGCCACATTCACTCTACTACTCATGGGGCAGGGTCCACACATTTTCTAGAGGCGGAATGTCTTATCATGCCTGGTCTTCTCAGAGTCCAGAGAAGGAGTCTGCACAAGCTATGGAGAAGGAGAACAGCTTCCACTGTAAACTGTGTGTCATATTCTAGTTTACAAAAGGCTGTTGGTCTGGCTTCCATTTATTCTCCTTCTGAAATAGCCCGATGATCTGTAATGACGAGGATTTGAATCTATAATCTGAATTTACTTAACAAGATAATTAAATATTTAAAGTCAGTTCATTTAGAGGCTAGAAGGGATTATAGATAGCACACTCATAGATTTCCATCCTTATATTAGTATGCACAGCAGCGCATTCTTAATTTTGGTTATAGCTGCTTTTCAGTTCTCCTATCTCTGCATTTGCCATGGCAATTAGGACTGGAGGGAGCTTGTGGTGTCCTTGGAACTGAGCGGGAAGAGAAATTATGACACTAAATAATACCAAATGGGCCTAGTTCTCATTGCAGTAGAAACCACTCAGAAAAGTTAATTAAACTCAGGAAATAGGCTGCAAGATAATTAAGTTTAGGCCCAATTTTACACCACAGGCGTTCTATATTGTTTTTGCAAGGGTCCAAAGGAACATGAGATAGAAAATGTCCAGGTTGTGGGCTAGATTCATAAAAGGATCATTATCTGTAGTTAAATGGCCAGATAAGATGGTAATGTGTGGGCAGCAAATTGTATTTTATAAGGTAAAAGTGATAATTATGTTGCACACATAAGACATTTATAATTTCTTTTAATTATCAGTAGAGGGGAGAGTTGTCAGTGTATTGGGTGTAGGAAATGATAAATGTATAAACCCCACATCCAAGACATAAGACATTATATATCAAATAATGGTTGATAAACAATTCCTTATTGTATTATGTGAGCTTAGGTGTATTTTAAACCCTAGGGTTGGGGGCCACCTTGATCACTACCATATCACTTTGTATGCGACGGAATAAAAAACTTATTCCAAGTGAAGAGCGAATGCATCTTGTTTCCTGGGAGTGTCCCCATTAGAGGACTGGATGTTTGCATTCTGACTTGACTTGCAAAATTTTCCCAAAGTCCTGCTGGCTGTTACTCAGTACGTTGTAGCCTTCAAGGACATTCATAAGTGATTACATTTTCAATTGTCTAGCATTTATCCTCGTTTTCTTATGCCTGATGTAAACTCGGTTCTGCTTTTGGATGAGGCAGAGAATTTATTGAAAAATTGATCTGGGATTTGTCACATTCCTTTCATGTAGTTTTTTTTTTTTTCTTTGCTTAAAAAAAACAACAACAACAAACGTTCTGTAGGACAGAAAGAAATAAACTGAATTCTATGTGTTGGCTGCCAAAATGAATTGAGTCAACTTTATTTCTTATTTACTCTTTCTGGGAAGACAAGCGAACTTGTCTCTGGTTAAATTTGATCAGTAGCCATTCTTAAGGCTCAATGCTATGTTATTTCCTCTACTGGCTGAACCCAAAAGGGACTCTTCAGGGCTCTTTCTTTCATTGTGTATAGCTTTACTGACATTTTGCAGGTGACCCGGAACTTCCAAATGCTTTTGGAGGTAAAGAAGTCGCCAGGGAAAAAACAGGTATAAATGTAACAGTTTCTTATTGTCTCATTATTTTGATCTAAAAGCCCAAGATTGAGAGCATTTGGTGCTGGGTGGCCTCATGTTCCACAGAGACTTCCAGGGAACAGACAGACCTCCATCCCTTTTAGTACTTACTAAGAAGGAACTACCCCTCAGGGTGCCTGGGTGGCTCAGTCGGTTAAGCAACCGACTTAGGCTCAGGTCATGAAGGAGCTCCCACTCTGCTGCCCAGTCAGGCTCTGGAAGTGAAGACCAGAATTGATGGAAAGAAGGCATCTTTCCTGCATCAGGAGCTGACTTCGTTGGGCGTGTGGGGTACTGCTTTCCCTCCCCATCCGTCTGAAGTGGATGATAGAAGCAAAGAAAGAATGGCAGCTGCAGTTAGAGGAATGGTCGAATTTCCCCATCCTTAGAAAACCATCTAGCGTTGAATTGGACAAGTGATTAAGGAAGAAATGCCTGGCTGTTGTGCCATACCTGGCTCATATGGGTAGATAATTACACTACCCATACCCACGTACCTGCTGCCTGTTTTAAAGGACATTCACAAAATGAGGACCATACCACCTAATCCAAGAGAGTTCATGGCTTTGGCCCCAAAGAATGTCAATGTGAGTCAGAAAGCTTGTTCCATGGCAGGGCCTCCGGACTTTGAAGAACCAAAAATAATGTATCGATAGCTAATTGTACTTAATGCATTTATTGAGTGACTTTGTGCCAGGCACTGTTCCAAGTCCTTCATAAGTACTCATTTATTGCTCAAAGAGAAGTCATGATTTAAGTATTATCTCTACGATTAAGATTATACAGCTGGTAGGCAGCTGAGCTCCCAATTTGGACACCTTTCTACTTATTGTGCTAAAAGCATTCTGATTGCCTCGTTACACTCTGCTACCACAGAGGTTCAGTCACAGCATCTTGGACCCCAGCTAGTGAAAGGTCCACTGGCTGCCTCCTACTAGTGACAAAGCAATGGCTTCAAGGTCACTGCTGTCTTGCCAGGGACCCAAGATGAGGGGCAGGAAAGTGGCTTAACCGCAGGCCTGACTTCAGGGAATCTTGTGCTTGCTCATCCTTTCTAGGACACTGGACTTCATACCCATCTTTGAGTCCACTGGGCATGGAATATTATAGCATGCTCTCCTTTGGAAAATTACTAGATGCAAGATTAGATGCCCTTGAAACTTACCAGGAAAGCCCGACAAATTCTGAAGGAAATATTATAGAATATCTTCATTTGGGGGTTGGAGGGGGAGGTGATGGGCCTACAAAAATAGGTGCTCGAGGTAGGAAAAACAGCCGTTAGTTTCCCTAATTATCTTTTCATCTGTTAAAGTCAAGGAGAATGCCAGCTGCCATATAAGAATGGACTTGAGTAATTTAAAACAGCAGTGGATGGAAGTTCTAAGAGGACAGTGCTAAAATTTACACTGTTTACCATAATTTAGGTACTTATCTGGAAGAGTTAATGCAAAATAATATGGAACGCTGGAGGTAATCTGAGAGACCATCATTATCATTCAAGATGCCATTTAGGCAACTATTTTGCCCTTTGGCTTCTCCATGTGATCATTTCAAATGATTTTGAGAGACTAACTGTAGGTTGCATCATTGATATGATGAAATCGTTCCTACCTTTCCTAATACAAGATCTGAAGTTGTTTTATTTCTGGAAAAGATCTACCATGTGCCCTGTAATACTTGTTATGAGATTTGACCAGGGCGTTTACTCCTACCTCTGTACTTTAAAAAAAAAAAAAAAAAAAAAAAAAAAATCACCAGTAGCAATTTGCATTTACCTCCATAGGACAGTAATATATTTCCACTATCTTGCCCCAAGGGTGTGTAAATTTTCTTGCTTTCTGTCACACTGTTGATAGAAGGGATTTTAAATCACTTGGAAACTTGAAGGCTTTGCTTTCACCTATTACAGAGATGATGTTTTAATCAGGAGAAACAAGAGAAGCAGTTTTCTCCTTCTTTATTGAGTTTATGACCTTCAGGGGATGGGTGATTAAATACAAGGAAGCTCGTGAACTATCCCAGGTAGACACTTCCTTGGGCATTCTACTACGTGGAGCCCACGGGGAAACACACAGACTGAAACCAATCTTCTCTGACTTAAAAGTCCCTCTTCTAACTACGAATTACTGTACCTTTAAGAATGAGTAGAGCTTCTCCTGTTTCTGCATTAGGAATAGGTGTTGCCTATTCTAAACAGAGGCGTCTGGGTGGCTCGGTCCTTAACCTTCTGGCTTTGGCTCAGGTCATGATCTCACAGTTCATGGGTTCGAGCCCCACATCAGGTTCTCTGCTGTCAGTGTGGAGCCTGCTTCGCATCCTTTGTTCTCTCTCTCCCTGCATCTCCTCGGCTGTCTCTCTCTCTCTCTCAAAAATAAGTAAACATTAAAAAAAAAGAAAGAAAGAAATAGGCATTGCCTCAGCCCCTCATGCTGCAAAGGATTCAAATTGCTACATGGGCAGTAAGGCCTCATCATTGCTTTATAGCCGTTCCTGTCTTGTTTTATATTCTTTCAGTAATGCCTGAAAATGTTTCTTGTTGAATGGTGTTGTAGTGGGATAAAGAGACGTGCAGTGTCCAGGCTCGTAGCAGTGACCATGTAGCATGTGCCCCTGTAGCACATGCAGGTCAGTGGCAGCAGCAGAGAATAAGGCTTTCTTGTGGTCTGGCTACGGTTGGGTGCAAAAGAACAATTGTTGCCTTAAACATGAAATATGACCTTTGGAAAGGGGAAGAGGTGGGGAGGCTAGCCTCCGCCATGGGTTGGGGTAGGCCCGTAAACCACTTGACTTGGCTTTACAGAAAAGGGTGGCCCCTCAAATGCTGGAGGGCTCGTCATCGTCCAGGTGACTTGCGTACCATCTTGACTTTGGATTTTGAAAGGAAGCTTGGATATTTCCTTAGTCCATCTTCTATATGTAGAAATGAAGCCCAAGAGAAATCAAAGTTATGACAGAGTCTCTTCATTGCAGTTCTGGTGCATTTCTGGTGACTCCTTTAAATATCATCCATAAAGTCTTTTAAGATACTGTCTCTGAAAAAAAAATCACTTCTGTATTGATAATTGTTGACTGGTATGAAGACTGAGTGTCTTCTAACAAATTGTTACTGTTAACATCTTTTTAGTTGGGAGGTAGCATAGAATCTGGCCCAGAAATCCTGGGAGAATATAGTAGGCCCACCCCTGACCACTGGCAGGTCTTTGGCTCCTTTTTAGTCTCTCTGGGCTTCAGTTTCCTCATCTGTGAAATGTGTGAACTAAATCCAATAATATATAAAACAATAGAGTGTCTAGCACGAGGCAAGTGAGTATTAAAACAAATTTTTTTGGGGGGCGCCTGGGTGGCCCAGTCAGTTAAGCGTCCGACTTCGGCTCAGGTCATGATCTTGTGGTTCATTGGTTCTAGTCCTGCATCAGGCACTGTGCTGCCAGCTCAGAGCCTGGAGCCTGCTTTGGATTCTGTGTCTCCCTCTCTCTCTGTTCCTCCCCTGCTCATGCTCTGTCTCTCTCTCCAAAACAATAAATAAAGCTTAAAAAAATTAAGCTTTAATAAATTAATTATTTATTGTTTTGGAGAGAGAGACAGAGACAGTACATGCGGGGGAGGGGCAGAGAGAGGGAGAGAGAGAATCCCAGTGCAGAGCGTGATGTGGGGCTCGAACCCATGAATGGTGAGGTGAGGTCATGCCCTGAGTTGAAATCAAGAGTCAGACACTTAACTGACTGAGCCACCCAGGCACCCCAAGGCAAGTGACTCTTAATTAAGTGTTAGCCAGTATCATTATCCTGTACTTTGTTATTGTATTAATTTTAATGGATCAAAGATCGGAAAAGTGTGAAGAGTGAAATGTCTGCCTCTCCCCTCTGCCTACCTGCCATTCACATTTTTTCCCCCCTGACATTTAGTTTCTTCTGTCTCCTTCCAGTGATTTTATATGTAAATAAGCACATGTGAATACATATCCCCACTTTGTTTTCCTAGTGGTAGCACCCAGTTCTGACCTTGCTTTTTCTTTTTTTAATTAATAATATTTTTGAGCTTATATACGTATATGTAAAGAGGATTTTACTCCAATCACTGTCTTGTAATGCATAGAAAAGATTTACTGTAATTTATCGTACTTGCCACCTGTTAATGGACATTGAGGTTAATACTCATCTTTCGCGAGCAAACCCTTGGCATTTGTAAGCTTACCGTTTTCGGAGTTAGCTGTTTGTCAGAAGACATTCCATTGCTGTAGTAATCTGGGATTCTGCTGGGGCAAGATGGAGGCTGGGGACTGAGTTGCCCAGCTAATGAATGAGCTCAGCCCGTGGCCCACGACACATACCCTAATGTGGCTTTCTAGTTTGCTGCTCTTCAGGCAATAGCTTTCATAGTAATAAAAATCTGTTTGACTTGTGAAAATGGCCTTGAGAAAAATGTCAGCTGTTGGTTTTGATGACGGAAAGAAATTAGAATAAAAAAAAGGAGGTAGAGATGGAAGTGATATTAGAAAGGGGGTTTTACCAACAAAACTAAAAGGCAACCAACGGAATGGGAAAAGATATTTGCAAATGACACATCGGACAAAGGGCTAGTATCCAAAATCTATAAAGAGCTCATCAAACTCCACACCCGAAAAACAAATAACCCAGTGAAGAAATGGGCAGAAAACATGAATAGACACTTCTCTAAAGAAGACATCCGGATGGCCAACAGGCACATGAAAAGATGTTCAACGTCGCTCCTTATCAGGGAAATACAAATCAAAACCACACTCAGATATCACCTCACGCCAGTCAGAGTGGCCAAAATGAAGAAATCAGGAGACTATAGATGCTGGAGAGGATGTGGAGAAACAGGAACCCTCTTGCACTGTTGGTGGGAATGCAAATTGGTGCAGCCGCTCTGGAAAGCAGTGTGGAGGTTCCTCAGAAAATTAAAAATAGACCTACCCTATGACCCAGCAATAGCACTGCTAGGAATTTATCCAAGGGATACAGGAGTACTGATGCATAGGGGCACCTGTACCCCAATGTTTATAGCGGCACTCTCAACAATAGCCAAATTATGGAAAGAGCCTAAATGTCCATCAACTGATGAATGGATAAAGAAATTGTGGTTTATATACACAATGGAATACTACGTGGCAATGAGAAAGAATGAAATATGGCCTTTTGTAGCAACGTGGATGGAACTGGAGAGTGTGATGCTAAGTGAAATAAGCCATACAGAGAAAGACAGATACCATATGGTTTCACTCTTATGTGGATCCTGAGAAACATAACAGAAACCCGTGGGGGAGGGGAAGGGAAAAAAAAAAAAAAAAAAAAAGAGGTTAGAGTGGGAGAGAGCCAAAGCATAAGAGACTGTTAAAAACTGAGAACAAACTGAGGGTTGATGGGGGGTGGGAGGGAGGGGAGGGTGGGTGATGGGTATTGAGGAGGGCACCTTTTGGGATGAGCACTGGGTGTTGTATGGAAACCAATTTGACAGTAAATTTCATATATTAAAAAATAAAAAAAAATAAATAAATAAAGGGCAAAGAGCTTTTCAAAAACAAAAAAAAAAAACAAAAAAACAAAACAAAAAAAAAACAAAAAAAAAAAGAAAGGGGGTTTTAGCAAGAAGATAGGAGTTTTGAGATACATTTTAAAGGTGGTCTCCTAAATTCGGCAGGGACTCGATCTCTATGCAAATGAACTCATTCTCTAACCTATATGGAAACCATAAAATGTGATTCATGAACTGTTTTAACGAGAGACAAAACTGAGCAAGATAAAATATTACACGTGCAACTGCTGACTAAAGTGTAATTCAAGAGAAAGCCAGAAACCTGGTTGGGTGCTTCTGTGAAGCCACCTGAGGTGAAGATACTTATACAGTAAATAAAGTTTGCTTCTGGAATTTAAAAACAGCAACAACGACAACGACAACCTCATCTTTTGCTATTATTAACCATCCTGCAACAGATAACCTTGGACATATGTTATTTGCATATGCCTGTAGGATTAATTTCATGAAGTAGCCTTGCTGGGTTAAAGGGTATGTGCATTTTAAATTTTGGTAGATATTGCCAAAAGGCCCTCCAGGGGGGGTTATATTCATTTATAGTCTTCACAACAATGAATGAAAGTGACTTTCCCCCTTACCAAGTTGGTATGTTATCAAACTTCGGGGTGTTTGCCAATCTGATCGATGAAAAGTGCTATTTCTGTGTAGTTTTGATTTACATTTCACTTCTTTTACATGAAACTGGACATGAAAAAAAATGTTCAAGAGACATTTTAAAACATTTTAAAAAAATTTTTTTAAATTTGTTTTTGAGAGAGAGAGAGGGAGAGAGAGACAGTATGATTGGGGGAGGGCAGAGGGAGAGGGAGATGCAGAATCCGAAGCAGGCTCCAGGCTCCGAGCCGTCAGCACAGAGCCTGATGTGGGCTCGAACCCACGAACCGTGAGATCATGACCTGAACCAAAGTCAGACTCTTAACCTACTGAGCCACCCAGGCGCCCCTCAAGAGGCATTTTATGCATTTTTTTTTTCCTGAGAACTATTTTTTCATGTCCTTCACTCATTTTTTGTTGCATTGCTTTTATTTATGTGAATTTGCATATATTTTCTTTAAACAGTGAAAGTAATTATCCAAATGAAAACATGTGC
>NW_026057577.1:20488813-20505805 GCF_023721935.1 Panthera uncia | reverse complement strand
TTTTTTAATGTTTGTTTATTTTGGGGACAGAGAGTGTAGAGGGTGCACACTCTTACATTTTTGCATTTATTTTATGTGTGTGTGTAAGCACCTATGTGTGTGCTCTTTATTTACAAAGATGGAATCAACTGATACCTGATGTTTACCATTTTGCTTTTCTGATTTGGACGCTTTCTCTCATTTGTATTCATAGAGTCATTTCATTTTTCAATGACTACATTTATTTCAGTGGTCCCTTAAGTACATACATTCACCTCAAGATGATTTACTGGGAAGTGGGAAGAAAATATTATTAGCTCTTCCACTCAGGTTTATCTCATTGAAGAGGAAAATTTTTTTGTGTCTATTTTATAGCATATACACTATGTTATCAAGGGTATATGTATATAAATATAAGATAAAATAAAAATAATAATTTATATTTAATTATGTAATTATATATTTAATTGTATTTAATTATATTATACATAATTATATACAATTATATATAATAGAAAACATTAATATAAAAGTAACAATTATAAATATAATGTATATTTAATTATTATAAATAAATATAATAATTCATGTTTTCATATCAGGATTATGTGTTTAAATTATCTTTCTTTTTTTTTTACTGAAGGAATAGGCTGTAAAAAATATTTAGAGATAATGGCTATGATTGATTTAATCAGCCTTTCATTAATAAATATTTAAGTTTTTTACTAGTGATTTTAAAATACGTTCACAAGGGGCGCCTGGGTGGCTCAGTTGGTTAAGTCTCCAGCTTTGGCTCAGGTCATGACCTCATGGTCAAAAATAAATAAATTAAAAAAATTTAAAAAATGAAAAAAAAAATGAAAAAAAAAAGAAATATGGAAAAAATCCGTGGATTCAATATAGTATTGGAATGAAGAAGGCCTTTCAAAGAATGCCACAACTCCAGAACCCATAAATAAAAAGATAAATAAATTTGGTTACCTACTTTGTAAAAATAAATCTATACAGGAAAAAGTTTAATAGAGCTTTTAATAGACTAATTGTTTAGTAAAGTTTTTAATAGATTTTTTTAATTCTTTTTTTTAATGTTTATTTATTTTTCAGAGAGACAGAGATAGAGTATGAGTGGGGGAGGGGCAAAGAGAAAGGGAGACAGAATCCACAACAGGCTCCAGGCTCTGAGATGTCAGCACAGAGCCCAATGCAGGGCTCGAACTCACAGTTTGTGAGTCAGACGCCGTAGTCGTAGGCTTAACTGACTGAGCCACCCCGTCGCCCCTAGTAGATTTTAAGTCTGATTTAAAGTCAAAACGCACAGACAACTTGGGAAAATGATTCGCAGCTATAACAAAAAGCAAATTTTCAACTACAGACAGCACTTACGAATCAATGAAAGGCTGAGAACCAGAATGAAAAATAGGCAAACATTTGATCTACAAATGGCCAGATAGTCTTATAAATATTCAACTTGTCACTTAAAGAGATGCAAATTAAAACAAATATCTATCAATTTGGCAAAAAATTAAAAATACTTAGTACCCTTTGTTAACAATATTGTGAACAAAGGGAGGTATAAATTTATTTACTTTTTAGAAGATAACTTGTCATATATACCAAAATGTTTAGGATGCAAACCTCTTGATTCAAAAAATTCCATATCCAGGAATTTAACCCATAGATATATTCACACCAGAGTGCAATTATATATAAATACATAAACACACACACATTTCTTTATAGGGATATTTATAATAATAAAAATCAAGAAGTATATTACTTATCTATTACATAGATACATAGATATTACATAGATATCTATTACTTATCTATTACATAGATTGTATCTATTATCTAGATACAATAGATACATAGATATGTATTACTTACATACATAGGTAACAAAATTTCTGAAAATATAGCTGCTTAAAATCACAGTAAACATTTACTATCTTGAGTGGTTTCCGCAAGTCAGGAACTTAGGGAAACTTCTACAGGATAGTTGGTCTCCTGTTCTTTCATGGGTCTGCTGGCCTCTGAAGCCTTCACTAGAGCTAAAGTGTCCACATCCAAGCAGGCACATTGGTGCTGGCTTTTGACAAAGGATTTGCTTCCTCTCCAGAGGGCTGACTGAGTGTCCTTGACATGGCAGCTGTTGTTTTGTATAGAACATGATCCAAGATCAAGAGGAAAGGCACAATGTCTTGTATGGCTTAGTCTCGGAAGCCATTGCCATTTCTACCCTAAGTTTTTTAGAAGTGAATCACCAAATCCAGCCCACACTCAAGGGGACAGAAATTAGGCTCCATCTTGGAAAAAATGAATGTCTAAGAATTTGTGGACATGTTTTATTATTTTAGTTTTTTTATTATTATTTTCTTAAATATTTATTTTTGAGAGAGAGAGACAGAGAGCAGAGGAGGGGCAGAGAGAGAGGGAGACACAGAATCTGAAGCAGGCTCCAGGCTCTGAGCTGTCAGCATAGATCCTGACGCGGTATTCAAACCCCATGAGATCATGACCTGAGCCGAAGTTGGACACTTAATGGACTGAGCCATCCACGTGCCCCAACCTTTTCAATAACTAATAAGTTGTCCCCATGCTTTTTCTGGTCTAGCATTTTCTCATGGAAATACCTCCTTCATTAGATGATCAACTAACAATAATACTTGGGGTTTTCTATAGATTTAAAAATTCTGTTCTATTGATCCAATTCTCCCTCCATGCAATGCCATGTTGTTTTAATTATTACAGTTTTATAATGTACAATTGACTCATGGACAATGTCAGGGTTAGGGGTGCCAATACCCTGCGAGGTTGAAATCTGCCTGTAACTTTTGGCTCACCCAAAACTTAACACTGATAATCTACTGTTGACCAGAAACCTTACTGTCAACATAACATTAACACATATTTGGTATGTTATATGTATTCTCTACTGTATTCTTACAATAAAGTAGGCTAGAGAAAAGAAAATGTTATTAAGAAAATCATAAGGAAGAGAATATAGGTTTATAATACTATACTGTACTGATACAAAAAAGTGTGTATGAGTGGATCTCTGCAGTTCAAACCTGTGTTGTTCAAGATCAAGTGTATATTTATACTTGTCATTAGACTTTTTTGTTAATACTTTTTTTTTCCTGGCCTAAACTTTAAAACATTAATTCTTTCAAGTAAACTTCGGAATGATTTTTTTCTTTTTTTGTCAAGGTGAAAACAAACAAAAGAAAAAAGAAAGGCAGGAAAAAAGGAAAGAAATTCTGCAGGAATTTTGGTTATATTACATCGAATCTTAGAGTAATTTCAAGAGGCTTCATAATTCCCTAATCACCCCTAAAAATAGGTCTTCCTATTTAAGATTTCTTTTATCTCCCTCTATCCCCACTTACACTTTTAAAAATTGTAGTTTCTACTCATTTATTGCTTAATTTATACCTTATTTTTACATAGGAAATCTGCTTTTTGTGCAATTGATTTTAGTCAAACAGTTTACATCTTTTCACATGATTTTAATAGCTTTTTAAGGAAAATATCTTTGAGTTCTTACATCTATAATCATGAATTTTATAAATAATTAGGTATTACATCCAACAGCCTTTCAGTGTTCAACTCTCCTTTTATTCCTGAAAAGAATTTTATTTGGTCGTGGCATTATAATCTGTTAATAAAACTCCTTAAATCCATATGCTAATATTACAAATTTTTTTTAATGTTTATTTACTTTTGAGAGAGACAGAGACAGAGCATGAGCAGGAGAGGGGCAGAGAGAGAGGGAGACACAGAATCCAAAGCAGGCTCCAGGTTCTGAGTCATCAGCACAGAGCCTGACGCGGGGCTCGAACCCACGAGCTGTGAGATCATGACCTGAGCCGAAGTCGGACGCTTAACCGACCGAGCCACCCAGGCTCCCCTGCTAATATTTAATTTAGCACCTGTACATATATAATCATAAAAAGATTGGCTAGTAGTTTATTTTTTATCCTGTATTTATTAAGTTTAGTATCGTTCTTATGATGGCTCTGTAAAATTTCTTTATGGCCTGGGAAAGTATACATAGGATCAAAATATCTGTTTATTAAAGGTCTGAAAAAATTCATCCATGATCCAACTCTTGTTGAATATCCCTCTTATGGCTTCTTTTTCTGAGATATGTTCTATTCATATTGATCACTTATTTCATTACAGAAAAGACATTTATTCTTTGTATAAAATTTGGAAAGAGATATAGAAAAAAGAAGAATCACCCATGTCTATAATCAGATAATCATTGTAAACACTTGTTCCCTTAATTGTGGTTTAAAATACTTGTGTGGGGGTGCCTGGGTGGCTCAGTTGGTTAAGCGTCCAACTCTTGATTTTCGCCCCAGGTCTTGATCTCATGGTTCCGGAGTTCAGCCCCACATTGGGCTCTGTGCTGGCAGTGTGGAGCCTGCTTGGGATTCTTTCTCTCTCTCTTCCCCTTCCCTTCTCTCTATCTCTCTCTCTCAAAATAAATAAATAAAAAACAAAAATTTGTGTGTATAGTTTGAAAAAATTTTATGCACTTGTTTCTTTGTAACCACCACTGATACCAAAATGTAGAATATGCTTTTTAAATTTAATTTTAATTCCAGTGTAGTTAACATACAGTGTTATATTAATTTTTTTCAGTTTTTAATGTTTACACTTCTGTCTGTGTAGAAATATGCTATAATAAGCTTTATGCCATTGCAAATGTATTTGATGAAGCCACATTATATTTTTAATATTGGTAAGCTGCTAGAACAAAAATGCTAGTAATTAGTGTTAATCAAATCTTGTGCTCACTGAGGGCACCAGAAAAAATAAGGAATTTGGGGATGGCGACAGTGAAGAAAAATGTAGTAGCAGAATCTATTTCTGTTGGCTGAAAATTAGAGACCATTAATAGAGAAAATAGTTGGCTGGGCATCTGAAAAGATTGAACATGGTCTTTTTTTCTGTCTTTATAAAGATCGAATAGGATTTGAACCAGGTAGATCATGGAAAAATTATACTCCTTTAAAAATGAAGAATTTCAGGGGTGCCTGGGTGACTCAGTTGGGTAAACGACCAAGTCTCAATTTTGGATCAGGTCATGATCTCACAGTCATGAGATTGAGCCCCGCATGGGGCTCTCCCCACTCTCTCTCCTTCTCCCCCTGCCCTTCCCCTGCTTGTGCTGTCTCTCTAAAAATAAATAAATAGAGTAATTAATTAAAAAAATTAAACTATTTAATTAAAAAATGAAGGATGCAGAATTTCATTTAAATTATAAATATAATTGTTTTCCTCTCAATGTTTTTTTTAAAGCACTTTGCTATTTTATTACAGGTATACATTATAATAATGCAAACTGCCTACTCCCTCTGAAGTTCTTACCTGAGTATTTGAAGTTGTTTCCATTTTTGCCCCTAATATTAGATAAAATGCTAAAGTGAGCAAGATGGTACATTTACTATTAGGGAGAAATTTTCTTCATTTTTATGCTCACTCAGTGGGGATAACAGTCTCCAATGTGTCAGCACAATGATTATAGGGACAGAAAACAACGAAAGAATGTGGTTTGATCTTTGTTAAGTGGTTTCTATTATACTTGGGGAGTCCCTCAAATGATATATATGTGCATATACTCAGAAACCAAGACTTTCCTTCTCTTTATTCTCTTAAAAATGTATCACTTCTTTGTAAAATAAGCTAGTTTCTAAGCTGTTTCATATGGTCCTCATAAAATCTCTTCGGAAAGCTAGAAAAACCAGAATTCTATTAATTTATTATGAATGACAAGAGAACTAATAAAAATAAAAAAACTCCCTTCGTTCTTTGTTCTGTTATTTTGTTCTTTGATTTTAGGTAGCTGTATTAATCCAAGGAAATCTTTTTGATACTTTTGCAATATGAGATGTATAATAAAGTATTTATATCTTCCTGTGTTTCAGAGCCCTAAAGCCTATACTTTGAAATTTTGAGTAGGCAATTTTTGCACCAGCAATATATCTTTCTTTTTCTGGACTAACCATATTGGAAGCTGACTTTTCTCTGTCCTCAGAAGTATTGCTACTAAACTTTATGAATTAAATTTAATACTACAAGCCAAAATATCTGTGTTTTCTGCTTTCTGCAGCCATAAAAATATTACTGGTGGAATTCCGTGGGAGTCAAGCCTTAGGCTCTGAATGTCACTTTGTTTCTCCAACTTGGAGATGTTTTATTTTCAATTAGATTGAAGCACCTACAATACAGGCAGAAGAACTTATTCAGAAGTAAAAATTACCGCTACAAGCTTTCTCTTCAAGGTGAAAAACTGTCTTTGCTGAACTGTTCTGTTAACATTGTTTTATATAAGAAATTGGAAAAGCTGTTTTTCTGTGTATTTCATTTTTAAAAATTTTGTTTTAAATTTAGTTTTATTTAGAATATTCTAGGAGCGCCTGGGTGGCTCAGTTGGTTAAGTGTCCGACTTTGGTTCAGGTCATGATCTCAAGGTTGGTGGGTTCGAGCCCTACATCGGGCTCTGTGCTGACAGCTCAGAGCCTGGAGCCTGCTTCGGATTCTGTTGTCTCCCTCTCTCTCTGCCCCTCCTCCGCTCATGCTGTGTCTGTCTCTGTCTCTCAAAAAATGAATAAATGTTAAAAAAGAAGTAAAAAAAGTGCTTTGAATTCTTATGTATGACTGTGCATATGTGGGAATAGTAATACAGTTTTCTGCAGTTCATCGTCAGGCTCTGATCTTGAAATGAAAAACTTTAGTAAGCTTAGTAAGTTTAGTAAGAAAGTAAATTCAGTAAGAAGGCTAAGATGTGAGGACAGTGGTTAACATAGATTAAACAGTGGTCTTAGATTTTGAATTGTAGGACAATAATGCCGATTGAGCCTTGATATTGCTAAACGAGAAAATTTGTACTGTATCAAGTAAGATTTTTTTCCTTTTCTGTGACTATATTCTGATACACAAATTCATTATTCATATTTTCTAAAAGGAAATTCATTACGCATATCTATATTTTTAAAGTTTCTTTCTTTATTTTGAGAGAGTGAGAATGAGAGAGAGCACACACATGTGTGCATGAGTGGAGAAGGGGCAGAGGGGAAGAGAGAGGACCCCCATAGGCTCTGTGCTGTCAGCATAGGGCACACCGGGGGGGCTTGAACTCATGAACCTCTAGATCATGACCGAAGCTGAATCCAAGAGTCAGAGGCTTTATCGATTGAGCCACCTAGGTGCCCTTGCGCCACCTGTCCTGGATGGCGTTATATTTGTAAGCAATCCTGCGAGACCAGTGAGGCCTTAGTCTCAGTATCCCAAACTCACATCCAAATTCCTTTGAGCTGTGAGTCTTTAGTATCTATTAGTGAGTTCCTCTCTATTTCTAACTCTTGGAGGCTTTACTTTCTTGTCTTCAACAAATAAATATGTTTACATATCTGTATCTTTATCCATTGTCTTTAATCTAACATTTTAAGTGCTAGCTACTGGAAGGGGGAGATCTTAACATGCTGTCAGTATATCATCTTGGCCTGGATACTTTCTTTTAATGTCAGCAAAATGAGTTCCATTTTCCTGTAGTGCAGTTTACTTGTTAGATCTTTAAAAAGGCTTTTCCCGTTACAAGGGGGCGTCCTAGGAGGCATGGAATTTAAAATTTAGGTAATAAAATAAATCCGTTTTTCTCTAGAGGCAGTTCTGTACCACATGTTCTTTCAGTGTTGAAATTTAATTGCCTATAACTGCTGACTTCCGGTAACTATCGGCTAGCTGTTTCCAGGTTTGGTTCCAGGCCTAGTAGTGACCCCCAAGCTTCCTGAATGTGCCTGTGTGTATCACAAAATACTCCGTGGAAAGAGGTGAGCACTAGGATGGAGTATTTATATTTTTCATTAGAGGGAACTAATTCTTTGGGAGTGGGGCCGATTTACATTTTACCCGTTATGTAAAGAGTTTCACGTGGAAACAGGAGTTAATTGGCACCGTATTTCTGATGTCTTCCAGCCGTGTGTGGGGACTCTTTATAGATTGAATCCCAAGCAGCTGCCCTGTGACCCATCTTTTAAATCTGGCTCTACTTTCTTCTTCTGGTTTTAAGTCATTTTGCTATGAAGCCTACAGTTTAATGAAAGGAAAATATCATCAGTAACTTTTGCCAAAATGGATGTGAAGACTCTTTGAACTGTGGACCGTCCTTGTAGTTTTTTCCTTGTAGCAGTTGGTGTAATGCAATCTTATCATTCCATTAATAATATGTTATGCATGGTCACATCCCTGCTTAATTAGACTTGCAGTTTTCAATTAACAGCATTTTTTGATGATACATTATTATCCTTATTAGTGAGGTCGTAGGCTATATTATAACAAAGACTGAAGACTCTATTGTCAGCATAATCTTGAAAGAACCATTTAACTTTATGAAATGTATCTGGTGAAGGAACTTCATACTTTATTTGATGTATAATTTGACCCCCATAAAGAACCAAATGATTCTTTTTTCCCTCCCCTTCTTAGAATAAAATGTCCAGCACTTCAGATGGTATGAATATTTCTCTCAGTTAAAGTGAATAACATTGTCAGAAAATGGAATCTGAATTTTTAAAAATTGAGTAGATGAGCAGTCAGATATTCTTATTCAGCGATTTATCATGTCTTGAGATGAAATTTATAGTTCTATGTGAAACTGATTAAGTCCATTAGATTTTAATTATTGTTCCGAAATCAATACTCTTCCGAGCTTCAGGGAATATTCCATTCACTCATCTCAATAAGGGGGTGGATTTGGGATGGACATATTCTTTTAGTTGATACTGAAAGCACGTTAAGTTTTTTTTCTTAATGTTTATTTATTTTTGAGAGAGAGAGAGAGAGAGACAGAGAATGAGCAGGGGAGGGGCAGAGAGAGAGGGACACACAGAATCCGAAGCAGGCTCCAGGCTCTGAGCTGTCAGCACAGAGCCTGATGCAGGGCTCAAACCCACAAACTGGGAGATTATGACCTGAGCCCAAGTTGGACGCTTGACCGGCTGAGCCACCCAGGTACCCCTGAAATACTATTTAGTTTAGATAGTTGTAGTTCTTTGTTGTGTTTGTTTGTTTGTTTGTTTGTTTTTCCTTGTTCCTACTGTTTTTTTTTTTTTTTCCTACTGTTCAAATATAAAGAAGTCAAAACCTATAGGGATCAGAAGAGATTTGTGACAAGGTTCTATCTAAACTACCCAGCAGCTATTGAATGATTGATTTTGCTTCATTTTGTCTTTCCAACTTGGGAGGCGAGTGATCTGACCCTCTGAGAGATTTACTAGGGGCCTGCACGGTGTGGTGGGAAAGGTGTAGTCAAGTGTGGGTACTTCTCTCTAGTTCTGCTTGCTTTAAATGACAGGGTCACGTTTCAAGAGAGTGGTCAGTTCCACTGTTGCTCTTACAAGTTATTATGTTTCCTGAAATGTAACCAGCCTTGTGGCCTCTGTCACTTCTGGCTGACTTCTGTTAATTTTAGGTGTGTTTGAACTTTATATAAATTAAATCATAACGTGCGTTCTTTCATGTCTGGCTTTCCCCCACCAGTATGACATCTCCTGGGATTCGTTCTGTGTGGTAGTAGAAGTCTGATGTATAGCAGAGGTTGGCAAACTTCTTCTGTAAAGGTTTAGTTAGTAAGTATTTTCAGCCTTGTAGGCTCTATGTTGTATGTTGCACCTATAGGACTCTGCAGCCTTAGACAATACCATAAATGGGCATGGGTGGATTTGATCCACGGGCTATAGTTTGCTGATCCCTGTGGCACAGTGTTTTATTCAGGGGCACCTGGGTGGCTCAGTTGGCTGAGCGAACTTCCGACTTCAGCACAGGTCGTGATCTCACAGTTCGTGAGTTCAAGCCCTGCGTTGGGCTCTATGATGACAGCTCAGAGCCTGGAGTCTGCTTCAGATTATGTGTCTCCCTCTCTCTCTGCCCCTCCCCCACTCATGCCATGTCTCTCTCTGTCTCTCAAAAAGAAATAAACATTTAAAAAATTTTAAAAAATTAAAAAAAAAACTATTCCACCATTCATATTGTTAATGCATGTTTGGATTGGTTTTGGCTTTGAAAACTTATGCATAGGCTGCTGTGAACATTCTTATATATATGTCTTTCATATATATATATATGTATATATATATATATATATATATATATATATATATATGCTTTTATGTTGAAAAGTTGTCAGATAATAGGGATTCATATGTTTAGCTTTGGCAGGTACTGACAGAATGTTTTCTGAAGTGGTTTTACTAGCTTACACTCCCATTGCTAGTGTTCTGGCTGATTGAAGTTTTTACTAACGTTTGGTATTGTCATTTAAAAAATGTGATATTGTAGTGGTATCTCATTTTCCTTATGATGAATTATGCTAAACATCTTTTCATGTACTTATTAGGCAATCTGGAGAATATATACATATACATACATGCACATATATACACATACATACACACGCATATATATATACACACACCCCCAAAATACCTATTCCGAGAGTTTTTGTTCAAGTTTTGAAATTTGGCTTTCCTGTCTTTTTCTGGTGGATTTGTAATATTTCTTTATATATATTCTGGAAGTGAGTTCTTGGAAATGAATATTGCAAATATCTTTTTCCACTTGTTGGCTTGCATCTTTCACTCTTATAATGGTATTTTTTGCTGTATGTATTTTGACTTTCTTTTTTGTAATGAAATTAAATTTGTTACTGTTTTTCTTTATGTTCCTTCCATATCCTATATAAGTAATCTTGATTTACGCTAATATCCTAAATATATTCTGTGTTAGCCCCTAGAAGCTTTATTGTTTGTCTTTTATATTCAGAGCTATGATCTAACTGGAACTGATATATATATATATATATATATATATATATTTGGTATTATGATATATGTAGTATTATGTATATATGTAGTAACTTTTTTCCTATGTGGACATCCAAAGATCCAACATCATTTATTCTAAATATTGTTTAACTGTATTGCATTGTGATGGCACTTATCGGACCATATATGTATACACTGGTTTCTGGACTCAGTTTTGTTGATCTGTTGTCTTTGGGCCAATAATGCACTATTTTAACTGTTATAATTTTACCACTTATTTTTAATTAAAAAATTTTTTTTAAAGTAAACTCTATGAACAACGTGGGCTCGAACTCAGGACTCCAAGATCAAGAGTCACATGCTGATTGACTGAGCCAGCCAGGGGTCCCAATTGTTATAATTTTATAGCTTATCTTAATATGTCCTATATCTTCTGCTATAAACCCTCCAATGTGGTTTTTCTTCTCTAAAATTGTCTTTGCTACTCTTGTCCCTAGTCTTTTTTTTTAAATGTGTATTTATTTATTTTGAGAGAGAGAGCAGGGGAGGGGCAGAGAGAAGGGGAGAAAGAGAGAATACCAAGCAGTCTCCCACATTGCCAGCACAGAGCTCGACATGGGGCTCGAACCCAAGAACCATGAGATCACGACCTGAGCTGAAGTCAAGAGTTGGACCCTTAACCGACTGAGACACCCAAGCGCGCACCTTTGTTTTTTTTTATATTCATCTTAAAACACCTTTTTAAGTTTCCACACAATGTCTTTCTGAAATTTTGATTATGATTGTATTGAATCATTAGATCAATGTGGGGGCAAATGATATCTGTCCAACACTGAGATTCTAATCCACGAATATTGTGTCATTTCACACTATCCTCTTATCTTTTTAAGGGTCTGTAATATCTGTAGGAACATCTCCCATTTCATTTCCCACATTGGTAATTTGTGCCTTCCATTTGCTCGTGTCCCATTCTTTCCTCTTTCCTTCTGAGATTCTAATCATATGTATGTTAGAACATTGAAAGATGTGTTCCTCGGTATCTGATGCTCTTTTCTGTATTTTCCTTCCATTTTTCTGTTCATGATTCAAGCAGACATTTCTGCAGACCTACCTTCCATTTTGTCAATGATCCTTTTTGTTCTTTTTTCATATGCTATTAAATTTGCCTGTGGAATCTTTAAATTTGGTTATCAATCAATCAGTCAATCAGTCAGTCAGTCGTCTTCAGTGAGACTGCTGCAAGTTCCAGGCCACTGCTTTGAGTTTGGCTCATTTCTCATGCAATGAGTCAGAAAATGGTATGGGGGTAAACGTGGAGGCTAATGCCAAAATTACCTATGACACACGCACCACATTCCTTTGCTGTCTGGGATTTAGTCCTTCAAGTTCTGGCTCACCTACTTGATCTCTAAGGACTCCCAATATCTCTTTTGTGTATTTTATCCATCTTTTATACTTGTTTTCATTTGGAGGGTTAGTCTAATCCAAATGACTTTGACATATTGACTGCATACTTCTAAAACAAAAGTATTTGTTTCCATTTATTGCTGGATTTGGCCAATTCTCTTAGTGGAATAGGAGCCAAATCCAGTTTGCCACAGTTGCAAGGCATTTTCTTCTTTTATTTCCCCTTCTTTTGTAGAGATAGGCTCCCGGAAGACTTTCAGATGGATAAGATGTTTTTCAGGTTTTGGCATTGTCACTCGTGATTGAGATGTTTGTTTTGCAGTAGCTCAGCTCTGTCTTATTTTCTACTCATTTTATGACTTTAAGCCTGTACTCGGGAGCGATCATAACTTATATCATGCAGTGCTTATCATTTATAAACCACATTGTAATACATTATCGCATTTAGTCCTCAGAACAACGTCCTGTGAAGCAGCTGGTATCACAACCTCTCTTTAGCAGTTGAGCAAACTCAGGCTGAGTTAGGTTAAGGGCTTTGCTCCAAATCACAGTCAGCAGGTGACAGATTAAGGGCTGAAATCCCTGCCTTCCACCGCATGCTTTCCCCATCCTGTTCTTACCCTAATGATGACCCGGCAATCGGCTAGAAAGTGAAGCTACAGATATAATTAAAACAGTGTTTACTCTCAAGGACTTCCAATTTTGGTGGGTTACACCGCATTGCGCTCCAGGAAGTTGCGTGGTTATTTTTCAAAAATGCCAACGCTAAAATATTCTCAAGCTTTAGCAATTCTGCTAAAATCCTGGGTAATAAAGACAGGAGTAGAATAAAAAAGAGGGAAGCCAATGTCGGAAGTTGGGGGAAGGCAGAGCCAGGATTTACTCTACTTACATTTTTGTAGAATAATGATTCCTGCGTGGCTTCGGGGGAAGTAGGACTAGTCATGTACATTTCAAATGAGAATTCTCTTCTATACAACTCTTAGCAATTTAGGGAAACCTACGTCATCTTGACATTTTTCAAATTGTTTAATGCTTGTGGGTCTTTTCCTGTTAATTTATGAGACATGAGAAAAAAAATTAAGAGATGAGTCTTCGGCGCCTTCATTAGGGGAGATGCCCCCCAGAAAAGAGCAGACAAGGTTAGAAACAGACCCAGGCTTGCTCATGTACATGTACAGAGCGACATGAGGCTTGTCTGTATGTCCCTGTCTCCCTAGGTGTATTTGGAATTATATGTGGGCATGTTTCATGTGTCCTTGACCTTCACAATGACCTTGATAGGGGGCACCGCTGTCATGTAGTTCCCCAGGGGCCTTGACATGGTGGGGCTTAGACGCCGTATTAAAGAGTTTTGGATTTTACTCTGCCAGCAGTGATGAGTAAATGGAGGCTGCAATCATTGTTGAGGGAAGATTAACCAGGTGGTGGTTTAGGGTGACTTTCAGAGGTAGACGCTGGAGGCCAGGCACCAGGTAAAAAAGGTTTTACAAGAAACCCGTATAAACAGAAGCCAAGAGTTCTATTAGAATGTGCAAGTGAAGAGGGAGGGTTGGTTATGTTCGCATCACATCCCTCCTACAGCATTTGTGTGAGGTGGTAGAGAGGGATGTGTTTCATATTTGGGGGCATTAATGAGGGGAGGAGTGAGGCAGTGAGACAGAGGAGCCATTTAGCTAACAGGCCCAGTGCAGAGGGAGGAAGTCTTTATAGCCAACCTACCTGATGCTCATTAGACTCTTGACTGTGAATGGAAATATTCTGTTCTTTATATATTTTGTTAATGTCTACTTTTGAGAGAGAGCGAGAGAGAGAGTGTGCAAGCAGGGGTGGGGCAGGGAGGGAGGGGGACACAATCTGAAGCAGGCTCCAGGCTCTGAGCTGTCAGCACAGAGCCCGATGTGGGGCTCGAACCCGTGAACCGCGAGATCATGGCCTGAGCCGAAGTTATGAGCCGAAGTCGGATGCTTCACCGACTGAGCCATCCAGGCATCCCAATTCGGTTTATTTTTAAGAGCAAGCCCAGTAGGATTTTCTAGACAGGCCATCCTCTAGATAGCAACTGCCTTTTACGAGCTCTTGTTCCCCATTCACAACTCAGCGTATGCAGCTTTCATACTTTAATCTTCCAAAACAAAAAGTCTCAAATGTACAAATGAAAAGAAAATCCAAGCTGTTGACAGAGTCTTAACTAATTGGCGCGACTTGCATACAGCTGTGTGAGTTCAAAAAAGCTCTCCTGTATGTAGATGCAGGGGCCGTTTATATGCGGGTCTGTGCATAAGACTCTGTACATTTATTTCCTCAGAACGAACCTAGGTGCCACCTCTTGGTGAACACACCAGCACTTCATTTGCATATCTTACAAAAAAAAGAGAGACTGTTTCCGGGCTAACAGCACTGTGCATCCTGTATTCAGACCACATAGTCTCCGCTCCATTGAGGAGAGTCCTTCCATCCATGATGCGTACCACACTACTGCCTGGCCTCCCTAAGTAGCTTCATACAGAGTGCTCCAAAGTAAGAGCCTGTAAACCAACCCGAGGTGGGGAGACAGAGTCCTGACCAGGCTTAGACGTGTTCGCCTGCTCTGCTTACTGTTCGTATCTCACTTTATCCACGCTGATGATTTTGGTGGGCGGGAAGGCGGGGGCTGCTGCAGCACCTGTCTTCATGATGTTATATCCCCTAGTGTCCGTCCTTGTGCCATACTCCTAGTAGGTACTCAGTAAATATTTGTGGATTGAACTGATGGGACTTGGCAGATATATCCAGAAGCAATAGTCTTCATTGTGGAATGTAGTGTGTGTTATTGATGAGCCGATATGTTTCTAATTCAGCCACACAAATATCTCTTAATTACATACAATGATCCCTTATTTTAATCTGGATTTTTTTTTTTTTTTTTTTTTTTTTTTTTTTTTGCTGTTGTTGTAACAGGTGTGTTTCAGCAGAGAACAGCTTCTAGCAATTGCAGTTACTGCCGTATTCGGTGTCTGTGGCGAGGGAAGCCCTCCACATTCTGATAAAGGCTAGGGCTCCCGGTAGTTGAGTTTTAAAAATCTTTTTTAGAGAAGTAGATTATACACAAATGCCTTGCTTGTATTCCAACAGAGGGTGGGTGGACCTGGGACCATAGCCATGTGCAACAGAAGCCCTCCACGTGCACGTTGGTCGATTTCTAATTGCACGGCTGCCCATCAGCTTAGTGTTAATGTCCATAGGTGTATCTGTGTGTATGGGAAGACATGTTTGCGTTTAGCACTATCCGTACAGTTGTATAGGTGGTCAATATGGCTTAATAAGAATTGGGGGGAATTCTTCAGTTCTGTTATTGTTACTGGCTTACAAGGTTCTCACCAACTCCTCACTCTGTTTTCAGTGTCTACAGGAGAAATTCTGAACAGAAACAGAGCTTCAGCGCTTTGGGAAAAGCATCATTTTTTTTTTTCTTTTTGTAAATTTTCCTTTCTTGTGGTTGGAAGTTAAGGGCTGGAGCAGGGGGTGCCCGGGATGTGAATAACCAAGATGCAGTTGTGTGGGCATGGGAATTCAGGTCCTGTTCTGGACTTGGTGTCATGGAGAGGTCAGTTTGGTTTGCGGATGCTGAGGACACCTCTGAAGGATTTTTGTCTCCATGAGGTGGACTTACTTCTGAAGTTTCACTTTTCAGCAGAGCAGGTCTTTAACTTAACTTCGGTTGGGCCTGCATAATCTGAGAACGTTGACTATTCAGCTTCTGGAAAATGTATGTTTAAGAGCATGGACTTCAGAGTTCAAGTCTTGACTCCACAAATGAAGAGCCTGTGATATTGGGCAAGTTCACCCTTTAAGCCTAGGTTTGCTCACCTATCAACATGAGGTTATTAACAGCAGCTGCCAGAAAGTTCAATGAGAGATTAAATGCTTGGGCAGCGCTTATCTTAGAATCTGGCACTTAGTAACTGCTCAATAAATGCTAACCTTTATTGTTTCTAGTAAATCTGCTGGCTCTTATGGCACTCATCTCCAATGGCAGAGATATCAGATCGTTAAACAGATAGCATTTTCAAGAAATAAACGACATGGGTTTGTTCAGCGTTAGAAATGTTGCGTAAGATTTGACTGATCTCCCTTTTCAGCCAAGAAGTAGCTCACACAAAGCATGTGGCAGAGAGACATGTGGGCTGTATTTCTCAATCAGAATTTGAGTCCATTCTAAAGTGAGGGGAAAAGATAACCTGTGTGTTGATGTAGTGGCATTGATTCAGCACAGATACGTGAACAGCCAGCAAATGCAATCAGAGCTCATGCAAATCACACCTCTGGTGCAGCATGTTAATGACGACTCTTCTATAAGTAACACTTATTTCAGGGTCCTACTTATTCTCATTAAACGAGCCTGTGGTTGTTTGCATTCCTCAAAAGGGAAGACTGTCAGTAGCAGCTCTGAGTCATGCTTCATGCAACATCTACACCTGTTTCTTTGATTTGATTGAATGTATATATTTAAGGAACTGGAGAGGTTTTGACTTTCAAATAAATGAGTTAAATGCCCTTCCTTAAAAATTGCATTGGTAACATGGTTCACAGTTATCTGGAGAGAGCTTTAGAAGAGGTTGAGATGTGAGTGCTCACTTCTTTGTAGAACCTAGATTTTCATTTGGCTGGAGTTCCCCTATGCACACTGCCCCCCCCCCCCCCCCCCCCCCCCCCCCCCCCCCCAAAACCACACAAACAACAAAAAAAAAATTTTTTTTTTTGTTTTTTTATATGGTGTTCGAGCTGTTTTTTT
>NW_026057577.1:20460424-20488713 GCF_023721935.1 Panthera uncia | reverse complement strand
TTTTTGTTTTGCTCTTTCCCTACACGACCCCCCCCCGCCCCCCCCCCCCCCCATCTAAAGGAAAACTGGCAATAGAATTGAAATCAAGTCTTTTGATTTTGCTTTGGACATGTGGTGGTGTACTCATTTTCTTTGGATTCTTAGGGAACTAACTGTAAATGTTTAAGCTCTGGTCTCTCAGTTTGAGTTAGTAACCAGAAATTAGAATATAGGTGTAAATATCTACACTGGAGGCTGGAGGTTTGAGAAGTTGTGTACATCATGTCTCTTCTGCTCTCAACTCAAGCAGATTACTACTTGCTAAAAATGGGAATTTGAGTTGAACTTGACTTCAAGAGACGTCAGGTACTGACTGTCCCTTGTGTAAACCCACACTTCTCTGGAATGGAAAATCTGTATTATCTTTGGCCCCTGAAATAAAACCAGTTATTTTGATCCAGAACTCTGAAATCTAAAGATTTAGGCTTTGAGCACCCTTTCTCATATCCTCTTTAATAAACTTACAAACGACTTTGGAAAATGTGAATTTTCCAGTGGGAGTCGGTGAGTATTCTGACTCAGAAGCCATTATGTCCATGCAAAGATAATGCATTTTAGTAAGAGAAGAAATGAGTGACACTTTTCGTTTTTTGTGTGTGAGATTAGTCAAAGGTTGGTGTGAAAAAATGTTTCTGAGAGAAATGTTTTCATGGGAAGCAGAACAACTTAGTTTCTGAATATTCAAGGTGATGTGCTACGAGGGAAAAAACATTCTACCCTTTCAGAGGAAATGTGTGTGAGGTCATTTTCCTAAACTTGCTGAACTCCAGCATATCAGGGGCAATGTAATAATTAAAAACTCATTTCACAGCAGCTGATTAAGCTTTGATTCACAATTACTCTGTCTTTCAAAAGTCTCCTCTATCTGAGCATTTTGAAAATATGATGGCTTCATTATTTGTTATATTTCCAAAGTTAGAGCTTCAAAGGAGCTGCAAAAACTTTCTCAATCATCTAGAAAGTCATGAATAAAACATGCATACCCAGAATTTTAAATTAAAGTAATTAGGCCACATTAGAATCTTAAAAAAAAAAAAAAAAAAAAAAGATTTAACATCCATGTCAATGTGGAGAAAGATGCCCTTCATTAAATTACATCTTCTTCCTGTCCAACATTTTAAACTGCCACTTTTAATGTAACATTAGAAAAATAATTACTGTGATTAAGATAATTTTAAAAAGTAAATGTTAGAAAATCCGGACCACAACGTTTTCAGAGTATCCATTCCAATAAAATTTTTTTCTATAAATTATTTGAAATTAACGAAACAGCATCCTGACATTCTTTTGCCAACGTTGTGAGTCCAATTTAATGAGTGTAAACAGGAGGCTGATACTTAACTCAAGGCTGGGGAGCTCCAACAAGACTTAGACTATGTGATAAAAGCATCTAAAGATAGGGTGTTGAAACATTATAGCTCTTTGAGAGGCAACTCTCCAGGTCATGGTGGGAAGGTAAATCTGAGACGTGGGAGTGCTCATTCAATAGACTTTCAAGTTTAGGGAAAAATGCTTGCAGACCAAGAAAGATGGAGGTGGCTCCAATGAAGGAAAATGGAGACAGGTAGAGGAAATCCTGTGGCTTAAGTATCATACAGCCGTGTTTCTATGGTAAACGTCTTCTGATACATAGTTTGTTAAATCTTTCTTGCCCAAACTCTGCCTCTTGGGTCATTTTCCCATGGGTGGAGACACCTCTGTTACTGTAATGAGAGTCAAGGGAAACACAGAGTTTGTTTTATCCTATAGCATAATTTTACCTGTTAGCATAAAAACAAACTGCCAGTGATGCCAGCCCGGGATGGCACACTGAGAGTCACTGAGCTAGAGCAATGGCTTTTAACCCTGTCTGTATGTTACATTCACTTGTGCAGTGCTCTGGACCTTCTGATTTAATTGGCCTGGGGAAAGGTCAGGTCATCTGTAGGCTTAAAATCTTCACAAGTGATTCTTTTTTTTTTTTTTTTTTAATTAAAAAAATATTTTTTTTGTAACGTTTTTTAATTTTTGAGACAGAGAGAGCATGAACAGGGGAGGGGCAGAGGGAGAGGGAGACACAGAATCTGAAACAGGCTCCAGGCTCTGAGCTGTCAGCACAGAGCCCGACGCGGGGCTCGAACTCACAGACCGTGAGATCATGACCTGAGCCGAAGTCGGACGCTTAACCCACCGGCCCAGCCACCCAGGTGCCCCAAAAATCTTCACAAGTGATTCCTAAAAAAGATTTTTTGTAATGTTTATTTATTTTTGAGAGAAAGAGAGACAAAGTGTGAGCGGGGGAGAGGCAGAGAGAGAAAGAGAGAGAAAGGGAGACACAGAATCCAAAGCAGGCTCCAGGCTCTCAGCTGTCAGCGCACAGCCCGACGTGGTGCTCGAACTCACGAGCCGTGAGATCATGACCTAAGCCGAAGTCGGATGCTTTAACCGACTGAGCCACGCAGGTGCCCCTTCACAGGTGATTATAATGGGCAGACAGGATTGGGAACATTTGAGTCTGAGGATCGACATCGTAATTAGGCCCAAATAAACCATGGGGAACTTCACTAGACTTGAAATTCCAGGAAATGTCAGTCTGGCCTGCTTCTGCACACCTTGACTATATGGGATGCGTCGGGACGGGTAGTGTTAGATGACCAGTTTATGCCAAATGGTTGCTGTTTGCACCTGTGTAGATGTACAGATTGTCAGCCTTGGGTCTGTCAGTACTTCTGGAGCAGTCTGGGTTTCCAGAGGAGTTAGGCCTTGCCTTGGTGTGTCTGAAAGGATTAAGTGACTTGGTCCATCAAGTGTTTGGGTTAAAATGTATTTCTCCAGCATCTTCTTGCAACTCTGCAAGGACCTGCATTTTGTTGTGTTTCTCCCTTTAGTGGGCGAGAGTGCAGGTATCTAGCTAGTACCCAGTAAGCCATCAAAGTCCTCAAAATTTGGCAGTCGTGTCTGAAAGAAACCAACTGAAGCTTAGGGGGGAGGAGTTGGGGAACGTAGATGTGGGAGAGACGTCCCCCAGCCGCACCCTGGTCTGGGCTTCCCTTCCTGGCCACAGGTCACTGTGACCCAGCTCTGCCTAGGACTGGGGCAGACTGGGGTGAGTGTGGGGGAGGGGAAGCTCCTGCTTGTTGGACCATAATGGCCACTTTCTCCCACCTCTGGGCCTTTGGGTGTGAGGTATGCACTGACTGTTCATGAGAGGACACAACTTCTGTAAGCAGAGTGACCAACCATCCTGTTTTGCTTAGGACTGTCTGAGTTTTAGTGCTGGAAAGTCCAGCATCTCGGGAAATTCCTCACGCCAGGCAAATCAGGGCTGTCAGCCACCCCATGTGTAAGCTTAAATCTGAGTCCCTGCCCTCTACTTAGCTTTAATTCATCTGTAAAAGGGAGATGGTAATACAGGTTGTGGTGAGGGCTCAGTGCCAACACGGAGAGAACTCACTGTTCCAGGCCCAGGGCCCAAGGAATAGCTGGGGTTTTCTAGTCCTGTAGGATAGGCTGAGGAAACTGCGTAAAGGATATCTTATCACTTCCTATGACAAAATCAAACAAGAGCCCTAGGAAGCCTTACAAAAGACCAAGGAGGTTTTAAGGATGAAAGAGCTCTTATCCCTTTAAGAGGAGCATGGAGGCTGTAACATTTGGAAGACGTCATCACAGAGGAGTAGAATCAGGACCCGCGAAGGTTGTAGGAAGGTGTTCAGGTAGCAAGACAGTGAGAAGCAGGAAAGCACGAATTACGTGTAGGGACTATTTCAGGTTATATGGCTGGAACAAATAATTGTAGTAGCTGATGAAGTTAGAAGGGCACACTGGAGGCATTAAAGTCAAGGGAAAGGATTGCTTAATTTAGTGCACGATCGAGATTATTGAAGTTTTGTGTGTTTTTTCGTTTTTGGCAGTATGAGAATACAATAAGGAAAAGGAAGAATACAGAAGAAATAATTCTGAAAGAATTCATAGGCATTTTCTTTCAAGTCAAGACTGATTCCAAGAACAGGTGCTAAATATTTTCCAAGTGATTTTCAAAGTGGAAAGAAATGCCCTTGAGAAGCTGTCTTATTAAATATGTGCTTACAGATACTGGAAATCAAGGACCCTCTATTCTCCTCCCTTTAGTAATCACTGGAAGGGCTTCCTCTCCCCAAAAAGCTATCAATTTATGAGGTGTCAGACAATCATTTCAATGGCATTCATTCCATTTCAGCTATGTGCCCAGGAGCACGTCGTGCAGGGAAGATAGAAAATGATGCATCAAAGGCAACATCTCCTGCCCGCCAGCAACCCAGTGTGGTTGGGGGAAAAGACTGATCCACGCGTAGAAATTATCAAGTGGATCCTAGCAGAACAGTGTGTGACCAATCAAGTGATCCGTGCTTAGGTCTTACAGATCCAGGTAAATTCCAGTGCCGAGACCTAATGTTGCTCTTTTCTTCGTTCCTCTGCTTCAGTCGTATCCCTAGCATTTGACTAAGCACATAAAATAGGATTCAAATTGCTCCCACAGTAAAAGGCTGTCTTTATTTTGATCACAAATACATAAACCACAAGATGCCTTTTAAAGTTCATCCCGGGGAACAATATAACACAGTCTATGAGCAATTCACCAGGATTTACAATCATCTTCTCATTTAAAAGCAGATCTACTCTAAGGAAAGTAAAAAACAGCTTTTTTTTTTTTGTGGGAGGGATTCAAGTGAATTATTTGCTTTTTTTTTTTTTTTTCTTTTTATAACTAAGTCAGGTGGCTAATTTGGAAAGTTTTGAAAGCTGGCTTCTTGCCAATCAACTTAAAAAAATTTAAAGGATATAAAACTCAGTTTACCTAAACTAAGAAAGAAGGAAATCTACTTTTCAAGCTAATTTTTGGAATAAGTTGAATCAGAGAAAGTTTTTAGAACTTTTTTTTTTTAGAACTTTTAAAAACATTTAAAACATAAATCTTTAAGAAGACACTTCTAACGGTTCCTGATATTGGGAAAATTGAAAGGTTGTGCAAAGTGTTTCCATTTAATTATTGACAAATTTCATAAGGTCAGCCAAAGTATATGATCCTGTATTTGCCTTCAAGCAGTTTTCTTTTTTTTTTTTTTTTTTAATGTTTTTATTTTATTTTTGAGAGAGAGAGAGAGAGAGCAAGGGAGGGGCAGAGAGAGAGGAAGACACAGAATCCAAAGCAGGCTTCAGGCTCTGAGCTGTCAGCGCAGAGCCTGATGCGGGGCTCGAACTCACAAACCGCAAGATCATGACCTGAGCCAAGATTGGACACTTAACCGACTGAGCCACCCAGGCACCCCTACCTTCAAGCAGTTTTCAATACAGACTTACATGCATTAAGATTAAATATCAGGCAGCCTTTAAGAAATGCTCAATAATTGGAAAATAAAGTAAATATATTAAGATTTCTTGGTAGTGTTTTTAAATTAAAAAAACTTTTGTATATAGAGAGAGCATGTGAATGGGGGTGAGGGGAAGAGGGAGAGAGAATCTTTTTAAAAAATGTTCGTTTATTTGTTCTGAGAGAGAGAGAGACAGAGAGAGACAGAGAGAATTCACACGTGTGAGAGAGAGCGGGGTGAGGGGCCAGAAAGAGAGGACAGAGAGAATCCCAAGCACGCTGCACGCTGTCGGCACGGAGCTCAATGCAGGGCTCAATCCCACGAACTCGCGAGATCATGACCTGAGCCAATATCAAGAGTCAGACGCTCTATGGACTGAACCACCTAGGTGTCCTGGTAATGTTTTTTTTTTTTTGTTTTGTTTTGTTTTGTTTTTAAATTATTGAATTCAAATGGAACTTTAGATCTGACATATACCAGTCCTAAGTCATTACCATTCTATTTCTATTTTAGGGCAACTTAGTGAGAGTTAACAGAGACTGGTAGAGAGAGAAGCGCTTCTATAGGTATAATGAGTGTTAGGTATTCTATACTGAAAGAACTTGGCTGCATTTCAGTGAAGAAGTAAACCCTGTTACTTGAACAGAGAAAGATTATATATATATGATCAGATTTTCAGAGACTGTTGAAACTACTCCACAATGTCAACAATACCATCAAACATCAAACATTTAGGCATCTTTATTGCCATCTTTCCTCATTCTTCACTGTTGGAAGAGGACTATTGGATATCAAGCCATCATTCTTCAGTCTCATTAAGTTTGGGAGAGTATATACCTGTTTGCCTGAGATACACCTGGTTTATCTGTAATATCTTGGTACCCTGTTTAGCATTTCATAGGAAATGAAATATTATCATTGTTAGTTGCCCTAAAATAAGCTGAAAGGTGTTAAGCAGACCTCCATTTTGTGCCTCTGGATACGTCCATGGTCTTGTTGAGAAATAGGTGAGACCTATGAGCACTGTGTTGGCAATGTGACCAATATGTCCCTTTCAAGACAAGCATGCAGGGTGTTCAGCGATAAGAATGAAGAGTCCTGATGACTAGAGACGGTTAACTCCTTCCAGTTTTGCGCACCAGAAATATTTGGTGCTGTTGCCCCTTCAGGTCACCTGGAGCACTAGGCCGTTGGGCACAGGCCAATGCTTCAGCCTGGAGCGCTTGAAGCCATAGGTTTGACATTCAGTGGGATCAGTGGGAAATTATGGGTTAGATGCTCGTGAAACGTGTGCTGAAATAGAAGGGCACAGAGAGAAACAGTCTGACTGCTCTTACAGAGAGATTTCATTATTCATTTTATGCCATCAATCTACAAAGGTCTTAGTCTTGCCAAACTTTAGACAAGGATTAGAGTGAAGGTACTTTATATATGGAGTGCAGGTAATATCAGTAAGGTAGATGGGGAGGGAATCGGAGAGGAAGGAGGCCAGTAAAGGGTGCACAGTTAAGCCATTTTCCATAGTACATGACTAGAACTTAATTCTGCAGAGAAACGCTGGGAGTAGTACAAAACGCACATTTAGAATTATTCCACTGAGGGAGCACAGCATTGAGGGCATTTCTATGCCGAATCTGGAGAATTGTTAGTTGGGGTTGCAGCAAACCTTTTAGTCTGCAAAGACCTCAAAAAATGGAAGTAGACGTCTAGTAAAAATTAAATACTAAAAACTTTCTACTAAATTGGATAATGAGAGGCACCTGGGTGGCTCAGTTGGTTAAGCGTCCGACTTTGGCTGAGGTTATGATCTCACCGTTCCTGAGTCTGAGCCCCACGTCGGGCTCTGTGCTGATAGCTCGGAGCCTGGAGCCTGCTTCAGATTCTGTGTCTCCCCCTCTCTCTCTGCTCCTCCCCCGCTCATCCTCTGTTTCTCTGTCTCTCTCAAAAATAAGTAAACATAAACAAACAAACAAACAAATAAATAAATAGAATAATGAATGGGTAATATTTGCTATTTACCTTGACCACCATAGTGGTACCCTTGACCACATGAAAAGCAGAAGACTGGGAAATGCAAATTAAAACAGTAGTGAGGTGTCACTATATACCTGTTGGCATCTATATATCATGTAGAATGGCCAGACTTCAGAATATTGACAATGCCAAATGTCCAAGTGAGTGTGGAGCATCAGGGGCTCTCATTCGTTGCTGGTGGGAATGCGAAATGGCGCAGCCGCTTTGGAAGGCTCGTTGGCAGTTTGTTACAGAACTAAACGTAATCCAGCAATCATGTTTCTTGGTATTTACCCAAAGGAGTTGAAAACTTATGTCCACACAAAAACCGGCAAATGGATGTATATAGGAGTTTTATTCATCCTTGCTCCAATTTAGAAGCAACCAAGATGTCCTTCACTAGGTGAATGGGTAAATAAACTAAATAAACTATATACATCTAGATATGGCCTATTATTCAGCAGTAAAAAGAAATGACCATCAAGCTATGAAAAGATGTGGTGGAACTTTAAGTGCGTATTACTGAGCAAAAGAAGACAATCCAGTCTGAAAAGGCTACATAGTCTTTGATTCTGACTCTATGACATTTTGGAAAAGGCAAAACTATGAAGACAGTAAAAAGATCAGTGGTTACTGGGGATGGAGGAGGGAGAGGGATAAATAGATGGAGAACAGAAGGTTTTTAGGGCAGTGAAACTACTCTGCATCAAACCGTAATAGTGAATATACATCATTATACGTCTTCCCAACCCCTAGATTGTACAACACCAAGAGTGAGTCCTAATGTAAATATGGACTTTGGTAATGATGTGGCATGTAGGCTCATTGATTTGATCAGAGGTACCACTCTGGTGGGGGATGTTGATAATGGGGAGGCTGTGCATGTGTGGGGCAGAAGGCATATGGGAAATCTCTGTACCTGCTCAATTTGGCTGGAAACCTAAAACTACTCTAAACAATAAAGTCTATTAAAACACACACACACACACACACACACACACACACACACACACAACAGAGGCACCTGACTAGCTCAATTGGAAGAGCATGCGACTCTTGATCTTGGGGTCGTGAGTTCAAGCCCCACGTTGGGTGTAGAGATTACTTAAATAAATAAAACCGAAAAAAAAACCTACAACAAAACCAGAAGACACTGGTTTACTGAAGGACCATTAGTAACTACTGCAAAAGTTTGTAGCTGTTAAAGACTCTGCCCAAAGGCAGTTGTTAAACATGTGCAGCTCTATGAGGTACATTGACTCACTCTGTGATGTGTGACTTTTCTGTAGATCACATGAGTCTTCTTCAAAATTAATTGTGCTCATTTTCAATTTCAAGTTTTCTTTTTTTTTTAAATTTTTTTTTTAACGTTTATTTATTTTTGAGACAGAGAGAGACACAGCATGAACGGGGGAGGGTCAGAGAGAGAGGGAGACACAGAATCTGAAACAGGCTCCAGGCTCTGACCCATCAGCACAGAGCCTGACACGGGGCTTGAACTCACGAACCGCGAGATCATGACCTGAGCCGAAGTCGGATGCTTAACCGACTGAGCCACCCAGGCGCCCCTCAATTTCAAGTTTTCTTGTGCACGTACAAGAGTGAAGCAATAGTTATCACAATGTCGGCTCCATTAGCAGAAAGCCATGTAGTTATATACGCCAATATTTTGTGAGTGTCCTCAGATGCTGTACCCAGTAATTCCAATAGTGAGTCACTTTTTTCCCCTCATTTATGGAATTAAAGTTGCTGTGACTTCATTTTGTTGCAAGTGATACAAATGACCTTGTTGCCAATGATACTGTAGGATTCAGTAACAAAGTTCAACATTGAAATAATGAACGTTAGAAGACCCATTGTTATCATACAAAAAGTAAGAAAATAACAAGTTTTGTAGCAAAGCTGATGTACATAAAACAAAATAAGGCACCAGTCTGTCAGGAGGCCCTTTCTCTTTCGATCGTGCCCATCCTCAATCAGACTGGAAGTGTTTGAATGTTCAAACATTGACTTTTAAGCCAACCTAAGTGTCTCCCAATAACATGAAACATTTTTATAAAAGCACTCTGAATCTTTTTGCATGTTATTATTCATAATCAGTTAAAAATATTTAAGCAAACAATTCAACAAACCTAACACCAAAACTTCAGCTTTTTAGCAAGTTTTAATAACTGAGACCAACCCTAACAAACAAGAAGTTTGAAAAGTCATCCTTCAAAAGCAAGAGCATAACCGAACGACTTAGTCAAATACAGCGGTTTCAGATTTTCATCTGGGAATTTTGTTTCAGCGGTTGGCAATATCTGAATTCTTGGGACGAATCCTGTGATGGAGATGTGTTTTTGGTAGGAAAAATTTATATATCAATTTATGCATATGGGACTGGAATGAAATGAAGAAGTCCTCATGTTTTGCTGCATTTAAAAGAATCAGAAACAGAAAAGGGGGAAAAAAAGACGCAGAAGCAGAAGGTCTACTGCTGCTTGTGTTACTACCATGTACTACCATGGCTTGTGCTCATGCAGGATCCCAAGTGCTGGAAGCTTTGTCTTGTGCACCTGCTCAGACTTAGGCAAGCCCTGTGACCACTTGGTTATCACCACTTGGTTTAGATCTGTGGAAAAGTTGATGAGTAGGATGGACTGTGTGTCTGGGGCTCCCGGGGACCCTAACGTGGTATACCAACCTTACTTGGCTCTCAGGATGTTGTTAAATGTGTAGCTTTTTTTCTTATTTGCATCTATGGCGGTTTCTTCCTCTTCTGGCTGCTCTATCAGACGTGGAATCATTAGTGGTTCTTGGATTTTCTTGGAAGAGCTTGTCACCCTGGCTTTTAGTTTGTTAGTTGATCCAGTGATTTTGTGTCTCTGATATAGTCTCTGTATTTTTGTTAAGTTTTTTGTTTTTTGTTTGTTTGTTTTTTGAGAGAGAGCAAGTGAGCAGGAGCGGGGGAGGGCAGAGAGAGAGAGAGAGAGGAAGAAAGAATCCCAAGCAGGCTCCATGTTGGCAGTGTGATGCCCGAAGCAGGGCTCGAACTGATGAACTGTGAGATCATGACCTGAATCAGAAGTCCAGGTGCTTCTCAAAAAAGTATTCTTTGTGTATTACTCAGCTTGCTCTCATTGTTGGGGTGAGAATAACATTCACTTGTGACTTTGTATCTTAGGCGTTGGCTAACTTTGGTCTGTGGGCCAAATTCTGCCCGTCACCTGTTTCCATAAATACAGTTTTACTGAAACCCAGCCATGCTCGTTTTGTTTACATATTTTCTGTGACTAAAAATTGAGTCGTTATGACAGAGACCATATGGCCTGTAAAGCAAAAATTATTTACTATCTAGTCTTTTACAAAAAAAGTTGGCCAACACTTGTTCCACATCTTAAGTGGAAGCAGAATTCCCCTTGACACTATGAAAATTTTGTTGCATCCTGGAATGAAATTCCACGCTTTGAATGGGACTTACAGTGTCTATTGGTCAGAAGTGCGAATGTCTATTCTCTGTATTATACGTTACTGTTTTTTTTTTTTTTTTTTAAATCAGTGTACGTGTTTTGTGTTTGATTAACCAGAATCTCAGAACCAGATATTTGTTTGGCAAATGTTAGGTCTTGTTCTTAAAAATGGCATTTGCTACTAAAAATGATATGGACTGAATTTTGAGTCGTTTTTCTAAGGAGATTGCTTGCTTTGGATTAATCCATTTCTCCTTTATCTCCTAGAGACCAAGGAATCCCTGATAAGGCCTTTGATAGAGGATATCAAGTTATTGGTAGAGGTTTTTTTGTTTTGTTTTGTTTTGTTTTGTTTTGTTTTGTTTTTTTGACAGACAGAGGGTGAGAAAGACAGAGCAAGCAGAGGGGGAACAGAGAGAGAGGGAGAGAGAGAGAATCTTAAGTGGGCTTCAATCCAGCGCGGACCTGACACTGGGCTCGATCTCACGACCCTGGGATCATGACCTGAGTGGAACTCGAGACTCAGATGCACGTGCCCCCGGCATAAGGTTTTATTTGTTTGTTTGTTTGTTTTTGTTTTGGTTTGTTTATTTAAAAAAAATTTTTTTTAATGTTTATTTTTGAGAGACACAGAGACAGAATGCGAGTGGGTTAGGGGCAGAGAGAGAGAGAGGGACACACAGAATCCGAAGCAGTCTGAGCTGTCAGCACAGACCCCAACGCGGGGCTCAAACTCTCCGACCTCGAGATCATGACCTGAGCCGAAGTCGGCCACTTAACTGACTGAGCCACCCAGGAGCCCCTAGTATGTTTATTTATTTATTTGTTTATTTAGAGATAGGGCATGAGGCAGGGGCAGAGAGAGGGAAAGAGAGATCCCAAGCTGACAGTGCAGAGCCCTATGCGGGGTTTGAACCTACAAACTGTGAGATCATGACCTGAGCCAAAATCAAGAGTCTGATGTTTATTTAACTCACTGAGCCACCCAGGCACCACTGACATAATTTTGATAAGGGAAAAAAATAAATATAATTTACACACAGTTCATAATTTGCATGGATAATTTATATGACCATGTTATCTTTGACTTCTTTGACTGAATGTTTAGCCAACTCTATCAGCAAATGTGAATTTGTAACTCTTTTAGGCATCATTGTCAGGGAGATGGGAAACATAGTAATCAATATTTTCTGAGTTTTAATTTTTCTAATTATAAACAAATGTATATGGAAAAGTACAAAATAAGTCAATCTTGATCATTTTTAACACTGTTTAATCTTCTTCTAAAGCTTTTTTTTTTTTAAAAAAAACACTAATTTTAACATTTTGTCAAATGTGTTTCTGCATCTGTTGAGATGATCATGATTTTTATTTTTCATGGGTTAATGTAGTGTATTGAACTGATTGATTTGTAGATGTTGAATCATCCCTGTATCCCTGGAATAAATCCCATTGATCACAGTGTGTGATCCTTTGAATATACTGTTGAATTTGGTTTGCTGATATTTTGTTGAAGATTTTTGCAGCTATGTTCATCAGGGATATCAGCCTATATTTTCTTTTCTTTTGGTGTTCTTATCTGGTTTTGGTATCAAGGTAATCCTGGCCTCATCAACTGAGTTTGGAAATGTTTCCTCCTCTTCTATTTTTTTGGAAGAGTTTGAGAAGGATTGGTACAAGTTACCAGTGAAGCCATCCAGTCCTAGACTTTGGTTTGTTATGAGGTTTTTGATTAATTCAGTCTCCTTACTAGTATTTGGTCTAACTTTCCTATTTCTTCATGATACAATCTTGGCAGGCTGTAGGTTTCTAGGAATTCATCCATTTTTTTAGGTTGCCCAGTTTGTTGCTATATAATTGCTCATACTAGTCTCTTCTGATCTTTACATGATATTTTTGTGGTATCTGTTGCAGTGTCTCTTTTATTTCTGATTTTGAGTCCTCTTTTTTTTCTTGCTGAGTTTAGCTATAGGTTTGTCAATTTTGTGTTATCTTAAAAAAACAGCTCTTGGGGTGCCTGGGTGGCTCAGTCGGTTGAGTGTCCGACTTCGGCTCAGGTCATGATCTCACGGTCTGTGAGTTCGAGCCCCGCGTCGGGCTCTGTGCCGACAGCTCAGAGCCTGGAGCCTGTTCAGATTCTGTGTCTCCCTCTCTCTCTGACCCTCCCCTGTTCATGCTATGTATCTCTCTGTCTCAAAAAACTAAATAAACATTAAAAAAAATTAAAAAAACACAGCTCTTAGTTTCACTGATCTCTTCTATTGTCTTTTTAGTCTGTATTTCATTTATTTTCACTCTGATCTTTGTTACTTCCTTCCTTTTACCAAGTTTGGGCTTTGTTTGTTCTTCCTTTTCTAGTTCCTTGAGTTGCAAAGGTAGATTGTTTATTTGAGGTCTTTCTTGTTTCCTGATGCAGGCTTTTATCACTATGAACTTTATGCATGCATCAGTATGAATTTCCTACAGTTATTCTTAAATTCAGTGAATATTTGGACATAGAGGCAGTGTGAGAAGGTGGCTGTGCCTAGTGGTTTGTATGTGGGATGCTCCGGGCAGAGGAAATCCCCAGGAGCTAAGCTGTTGCTTGGCTTTCCTGGGGTCACAAGCAGCTTGACATTAGCTGGGGACCGGGACCCTCTTCCTCCCCTCCCACCAGAGGGCTTGTGGCTAGGTCTATGGGAGATCAGATATTTGTTCTCTGTTCTTGAGGACAAAGAGATTGTGATCTTGTTCTGTGGAACGTTCCTCCGCCCTTTCAAATGTATGATCATATTCTCAGCATTTGCTTTTACATTCAACCTCGAAACTTCCTGCCCAATTCTTAGTAAAGTTCTGCTGCCAGCAGCCTGCATGAGGCGGAATGCTGATTTAGCTCCTAGGCTGTGCTGAGCCACATTGCCATGGTAACCAGCAGTCAAACCTGGGAGAAGCAAGGCTGCAGAGGCACTGGAGTCATCACCAAACAACAAATCAAAGGGAAATGTCTCAGGGGAGATTTCTAATTATCACACATTTGTCCTTGCAGCCAAACCAGAGTGCAGAGGAAATGGCACCGTTGGCATTGGCACCTTTGGGCCACAAAATCATGGAAACTTTCTTGTTCTTCTGTGGGCGTTCCCTGGAGCCTCCTGCTGCCTTAAGGTCTATTGAAAATGATGTTTAGATTGACCTTTTCCTTAGAGTTGTCACCAAGTCCTTAGTAGTGATAACTATAATGCTCTACAGCTTAAGGTATTTTTGAAGGCAGCAAGGCACTTTTCTTTTTTATTTCACTTTTTTTTTAAGCAAGGCAATTTTAAAAAGCCTTGTATCTGTGAGCCTGATAGCTAATAAACATCTGAGATTGTTCTCTGACATCTTGAAGAGATTGCCTCTGTTCCTTCCATACTTTTTTTCTTTTCCCCATCCTTTTTAATATAAGCCAATTTACTTCAGGAATCCTTAAGACCAGTAGAGTACAAACTGATCTGTTTGCATGTAAATGTATGCAAATCATGTTACAGTAAGACAGGCCTCCTAGAGTAACAATTGGTAACATCTAAGTTTGCTCATGAAGAGAGTGTTCAAGGTTACAAAGCTATCACTAAAGATTTATAGTTTTCCAGGGAGATAGTTGTAGAAATCCTTTTCCTACTTTTAAATATGCTGAGACCAAAGGCTGTCCAAGCCTTGAGACAAGGGAGAGAGGTGATAAATGAAGACACAGCATCACGTGAATAAAATTCAAGTTGCCTTTGTTAAGACAGCAGCTTCAACCTTCTTGCAGTCAGCCTGGTCTGCAAAGGTGTCTGTGTTAGTAAGGTTCTTTAACGTATCTGTTCTGCATTAATTCATATTTCTGAATGGCATATGCTGGAGGCTGGCCTGAATCACCTTTGTTTTATTATAGGTGCATTTAAGGTCAACTACCACTAACTGCATTGTTAAATATTGATTTAGCCATTTGAATTAATGTAATTTTCAGTCCTTTCCCTACTTAATGTGTACTAGCAACCGCATGACCCAGCCAGACAGGAGATCAATATGTGGGGACTCAGTTTGTACCGAGGCTCGGTTCACCACTTTCTCCGCTTGCTAATTTCCTGTGGAAGCCAAAGTGTCCCGCTTAACCCGCTCCTTGGCTTGTCTACTTACTTCCTGCAGAACTTCCAAATGCTTTCGTCTCCTGTAGAAGTTTTCTGACCTACGTAGTGGTCATTGTTTCTTGGGGTTCTGAACCACAGGTTTCCCTTGTTCAGGAAAAACATCAAGAAAGCAAAAAGCAAAACCCACAACATTGTAACAGCAAGGTCAGAATGGCATGGATTTATAACATTGCAGGACCTAAAACAAGCCTTAGCATCGCTTTATTCGGCACTCTTATTTTATGGCTCACCAAACTGGGGGTCTAAAGGACTTTTCAAACCGCCAGCATCAGAATCAGAATCCTTATCTTCCAGATTTCTCTTTTCATTGCACTTATTGACCTCTAGTACATAGTATTTGTCTTTCTGTGAACTGGGGCAAAGTAAAGGAATTTTGTGACCACGTTCATTAAAGACACCATGGCATCAGGCCAAAGAGAGCTCGGTGAAAAATGAAAAAGTTCATTTTAGCAGAGATCAAGTGGAGATACTATCCCTAAAGAACGGCCATAGTGGGGGCGCCTGGGTGGCTCAGTCGGTTAAGCGTCCGACTTTGGCTCAGGTCATGATTTCACGGTCCGTGAGTTCGAGCCCCACATCAGGCTCTGTGCTGACAGCTCGGAGCCTGGAGCCTGCTTTGGATTCTGTGTCTTCCTCTCTCTCTGACCCTCCCCCGTGCATGCTCTGTCTCTCTCTGTCTCAAAAATAAATAAACGTTAAAAAAAAAAAAAAAACAAAGGAACAGCCATAGTGATACTGCCTTCTTTGGAACTTTTCCGTTTGGGTGTGTAAACTGGCTTGACTTGATATGAAGCTGATATATGTTCTTTTCCTGCCTAGCCTTCATTTAAGGTTAGAGGTGCTGGGGGCCATGTTTGCTACCTTATACAAAAAGCCTGCCTAAAAGAGCAGGAAGCATTCTGGGAAACAGAACCAAGAAATGGAGAGAGAGAGACCAGACCGTGGTGACATCAAGCATCTGGGTCCAGTCATGCGTGAAGCTAGTGATACCTCTCAAAATTTAGGTTACATAAAATCAATAAATTCCCTTCTTTTTTTTTTAATTTTTAAAAATCTTTATTTATTTTTGAGAGAGAGAGAGAGCAGGGGAGGAACAGAGAGAGAGGGAGACACAGAATCGGAAGCAGGTTGCAGGCTCTGAGCTGTCAGCACAGAGCCCAATGCGGGGCTCAAACCCGTGAACAGTGAGTTCATGACCTGAGCCGAAGTTGGATGCTCAACTGACTGAGCCACCCAGGTGCCCCAGTAAATCCCCTCATTTTCTTAAGTTGTCTTTTTGTTTGTTTTGTTTTTTGTTTTGTTTTTTGTTTTTTTTTTTTTGTTTTTTTTGTTTTTTTGAAAACCACAACCAAGAGTGTCAACTTCCTGGCTAATACATAAGGTGAATTGGGTATTCAAGAAATACCTGGACCTTGATGGGTGTGGTATCCAACTTCTAAATTATAACAGAGTTCCACAGAAATGTCTTACAGCGTTTCTACTTGCGTTATAAAAGGCCAGGTGGTGGGTCTCTAGTAAACATTTGTATCTGACATCTCTCTCTCCTGTTTGTGTCTAGACAAACACAGACCTATAGTGTAAGCAATGTAAACCGACATTTTATTTTCAAGGCGCTTGCCTAATGTCACTGCTTTCTAGTGTGTAATAACATCTTAGTAATTGTAGGCTATTTCCTTCACGTAAAAGCCACAGTCAATAAAGTTGCTTTTTCCCCCCAAAACCTGCACTGAAAAAAAAAGTCTTTTCTATTCCCAAACTGAAATTGATTCTCTAGTAAGAGAGGAAAGCTCTGAGACTGAAATTGCAGACCTTTAGTCCTGGAAAAGTAACTTTAGAGATGGCCCAAGGCTCTCGGTTTGCAGGTGACATCAAAACTCAGAGGGTGTAGGCCATGTGGCTTCAGCTGCACAGCACGTTTAACCGTGGAGCTGACACTAACACTCACATCTTTGACCACACGCTTTCCCACCCTGCTCTGCGTTCCTCCGCCTAATGCACTTGCTAGCACCCCGCTTCTTGTTTGGCAGTGTGTGGGGCGATACTTTTTATTCCTGGCTGTCCAGGGTAAAAAACTTGTAATGTTTACAGGATATAGGACAGTACCGCTATTTACAGACAGCTCACAGACGCAGATTAGTTTGTGTGCACAATTGTCTAAGTGCATACAAAGGCATAGCGACACTCGTCCTGATGGAGCTCAGGCACGTAATTAGAAAATAGAAGTTTAAACCAGGCAAGAAGAATCAAATTAACTGGAACAAACACAATAAACAGAATCGAATCTTTGGTCTCAGCACCTGGTTTTACACAGTGGAACTCAGGGATCAATGACAAAACCCACCCAGCTTTTTGACGGCATCTCTACCTGCTAAAAAAGGTGTATAGGTAGCAGATTTGAGCGTCCCGTCTCTTTGGGTGGTTTTTATTCACATCACATAGACCTCCTTGCAAACACTCTACAGTTCCATGCAATTAAATGAGACCTCACTCGTTGACGTGAAGGGAGGTTTGGTATATCAATATATAATATATAATATATAATATATAATATATAATATATAATAATATATAATATATAATATATAATAATATATAATATATAATATATAATATATAATATATAATATATAATAATATATAATATATAATATATAATAATATATAATATATAATATATAATAATATATAATATATAATATAATGTATAATAATATATAATATATAATAATATATAATATATAATATATATGTAATAGAAATGGATGCTTTTTGCCTCTTTTTATGTATTGACTGTAGTTGATACAGAGCAAAATCCTCTAAGAACTAAAGCATCAAAATTATAAAATGTCTGGATGTGAAGTTCATAAAGCTGAAACTACTTTTTTCTTAAACAAAGGCAGATGCTTTGTGTAGATGGATATCTCTTTTCTGTGTTCTAGGCATTTACTTTCATTTTTGAAACTCTTTTAAGTGCTACATGAGGCACCTGGCTCTGGAGTGAAAAGAGATTAAAAACACCTTGGGGAATCTTAATTCCTTCTAAATCACTTTTTCCTCCTTAAAAAAAAAAAAAAAAAAAAAAAAAAAAGGAGTTGGTCTCGAATGAAATATGGAACCTTATCTACCTTATGAATAATCTCCTCTTTTTTCTCCTCTCTGCCCCAGAGTTCCAGGGCTTGGAGATAGATAGGGGGTGATTAAAAATTCTCATCCTGCCTATGTGCCTTGTGCCCTCTCCTTTGTCATTTTGCAGTTGGGTATCAAAGCGGTAGCATCTATGTTCTTTGAAGACTAAGCAGTTTGGACATGCAATTTAGATGAAAAACAATTACTCTGTGTTAGCTTGCTTTTGGCAAGAGTGTATTAAGGCTCATCTCATTGATGGGAAACAAAAGCTCCCCTTCATCTTCATGAATTTCAAATGAGAGAGAGAGAGAGAGAGAGAGAGGAAGAAAAGGGAACAGTGAGTTTTCTGGCAGGAGCTTTTCTGCATAACCTTTCTCTGACGAGTTGGAGTTGGCGGCTTTCTTTCTAGAACACCTTTAGCCCTGGCTTGGATAATAATGCATTTCTTGCCCTTGCACAGATGGTGCAAATGATCATTCGCTTCAACTGGTGGGAGCCTTTGAAACATACAAAGAAGACTAAACTGTTGAAGGGCAAGCTGTGGCTTTTTTTTTTTTTTAATTTAGAAAGGGAAGAAAATTAATGGACACCTTGCATCGATACCTTTTGTTACAGTAGTGTTTCATTTTGAAAACACAAGCAAACAAAAGGCATGCTTGTGAATTAGCTATGTTTAAAGTTGTATCAGGGGCCTTTGGAGGGGCTCAGTTGGTTAAGGTACCCTTTGGCTCAGGTCACAATCTCACGGTTCATGAGTTCAAGGCCTGTGTCAGGCTCTGTGCTAACGACAGCTTGGAACCTGCTTCGGATTCTGTGTCTGCCTCTCCCCTGCTTCCTCTCTCTCTCTCTCTCTCAAAAATAACACTAGGGACAAAACACTAGGGACAAAAAACAGTAGGGGCCCTTAAAAAACACCATGTTATCTTTAAGGGCCCAGTTTGAAAATATTAGTTCAGAGAGTTGCATTGGATCTTCAACTTCTGAATAATGATGTGTTGGCACATTGCTTGTGGTACTTGTGGTCCCAGAATGAAAGCCCAACAGGCTTTGTGTGTGTTTGTAGGAATGTGTGTTAAGGAGAAACAGAGCTGGTTTCATGGGAAAGCGACCTGTGTGGTACCCTGAGTCTTGTGCTTAGAAGGTTAAGTGTCAGTCGGTTAACCATCCCAACGCTTGATTTAGGCTCAGGTCATGATCCCATGGTTCATGGGTTTGAGCCCTACATCACCCTCTGTGCAGAGCATGGAGCATGCCTGGGATTTTCTCCCTCTGCCCCTCTCTCCTACTCATGCTCTCTCTCTCTCTCTCTCAAAAAAAGTGTGCATATGTATATATGTATATATATATGTGTATATATATACATATATATGTGTATATATATGTGTGTATATATACACATATATGTGTGTGTGTGTATATATATATTATATATATATATAAATATTATATATATATAATATATATATATATATATAATATATATATATATATAAAACCTTCAGGGATGGTGTGAGTATTAAATAAACATAAAGTGATTAAAACAGTTCATGGCATGTGGTGCAGGTTTTTAAAAAAAATTATTGTTATAACTGTATACATTTAGTTATTTAGAGTGGCTATTATTCTTTAAAAAAATTTTTTTTAACATTTGTTCATTTTTGAGAGGCAGAGAGAGACAGAGCATGAGTGGGGGAGGGACAGAGAGAGAGGGAGACACAGAATCTGAAGCAGGCTCCAGACTCTGAGCTGTCAGCACAGAGCCAGGTGTGGGGCTCAAACTCATGAGCCGTGAGACTGTGACCTGAGCCAAAGTCAGATGCTTAACCGACTGAGCCACCCAGGCACCCCTCTACCTTCTTATATGGCCTGAACTCACTGTTCAAAGCCCATGTTCAAATGAGATTTCCTAAGTGCGTGTAGAAAAGAAAGCAATCAGAAAAGTATAAACTAGCTTTACTTAATTTTTTCGGATACTTCTTTTTATCATTTTTTTAATGTTTATTTTTGAGAGAGAGAGGAAGATAGGGAGAGTGTGAACAGGGGAGGGCAGAGAGAGAGAGGGAGATGCAGAATCTGAGGCAGGCTCCAGGCTCTGAGCTGTGAGCACAGAGCCTGACTCGGGGCTCGAACCCATGAACCTTGAGATCACGACCTGAGCTGAAGTCAGACGCTCAACCAAGTGAGCCACCCAGGTGCCCCTAGGATATTTCTTAATAAAATATGTATAAAGTCTGTGTCTTCCTACCCAATGGGCTTAGAGTTATATCTGTGTAGGGTATAGACACAAATTTTTTCTGCCTCTGAATCTGAATGTCTCCCTTCGTATAATGCAGTCTCCCAAATGTCTGCGTAGCCAGTGTCAACCCCTAGTCCATATTATAGGAATATGTTACAATTTTAAAAGGTAAAAAGAAAGTACTTAAATTCATCTGAAACCCACCACAACATAATAATATAAAGGTTTTCCGTTTATGGTGCATTTTGTTCACTCCTAAATAGTATGCCTGTGAGTTGTAACCCTTCTGTCACGGATCTCCCTCGGAGGAAGTCCTGCCTCCTGGTTAACATCACAGCTGTGACACGGGGACCTTTGCTTTTCTTTCTGTGAATGAGATCCTCCTGGGTGTTTGTTGGGGGTGTTTATGCATTCCTCCCACAATTTTAAAATTTGGTAGCTTAACACATCACAAAAACAAACTGTGAGCATCTCCAGCAAACCAGTTTTGTGGAGTTTTCAACATTCTCCGGTTCAAATATTGAGACAGACACACGTGCTGTCTTCAGCGGTGGCGTTGTTCATTAGGGTTTTCTAAGCCATTGAAAACATTTTCCATTGGGTGCTGAGTCACTGTATGGACTGCCTCTCTGAGAAAAATCCTAAATTTCTTCCAAGTGTGGGGTTTTGATGAGGGGGCAGGCTTATATAGGTCCCATAAAAAAAAATCTGAAGGGGGGAGGTGTGATAGAAAGTAGCCAGGTAGTTCGTTGAGATCTGCCAGTACGTTTTCTGAAAAAGACATCAAGGCTGAACCGTTACCCGTTTGAAATAAAATCACGCAGAAAGAAAGTACAATGCAAAATAATGAAATTGTCCTAAGTTAGGGCGAAATTTCATAACATAAAATAGAAACCATGTATATATTTTATACAAAAGTATCAATAACTCACATTTTCTGAGGGCAGCTATGGAATAAAATGAACATTAGTATTAATAACTTTCCATTATTAAAATTTCAAATTTTATATTGTACTTTATAAAATTACCTTATGTATAGATCTATAGACCCGCGCCTCTCTAAACATTGCTGCATAGATCTCCTAAATGTATTTTTCTGCCTTCCAAGGTCCATGCATTTTCAAAATAAATCATTGAAGGGAGTCAAGTGATTGGTATGCTGATTATATTAACAGAGGGGAACTTGTATCAATGTTAGAAAATATATCACCTCTCTTTCATACACTTCTCTTCCTGGAAATTCCCATTAAAGTAAGAGAAAGGAATCCAAAATAAAAGAGATTTATACTAGCATGGTTTTAACTTTAATATGGTAGGTGGTTACAGTGGTAAAGGGGAACCCTTAGCCTAAGACTTTGCTTTCTGTTCCTCAGTTCTTTTAAGTTATTTATTTATTTAATGTTTATTTACTTATTTTGAGAGAGAAAGCATGAGCAGGGGAGGGGCAGAGAGAGAGGGGCAGAGAGAGAATCCCCAGCAGGCTCCATGCTGTCACCACAGAGCCCCACTCGGGGCTCAAATTCACAAATTGTGAGATCATGACCTGAGCTGAAAGCAAGAGTCGTACGCTTAATGAACTGAGCTACCCGGGCACCCCTGAAGTTACTCATTTTTAAATTAACTTTGTCATTTTTGCCATGAGTTTGATATTACTTGTTATATAGTTTTATCACTTTTTAAATGAGATATAATTGACATGTAACATTATATTCATTTCCAGGTGTACAACTTAATGAGTTGATATCTGTATATCTGATGAAACGATCACTGCAACAAGTCTAGTTAACATCCTCATCACACCTTATTGTGGCTTTTAAAAATGAAGATGTAAGCAGTACTGAGTGATTTGCATTAGGGTGGGCGCCGTTGATTAGCATTTGGGAGGAACGTGATTTAGAAGAAAGAGCTCAGCTTCACAGTCAGAAAAATGTAAGTTTGGGGCCAGCAAACATTCTTCATGTGCCGTCACATGGTTCTAGGGCAAGTGTATAAAATTCTTTGACCTAGTTTCTTGATGAGGAAAGGTTGTTATTAAGATTACCTCCAATACACAAATCACCAGGTACCCTGGATAGAATGACTCAGTAGACCGAAGCTGACAGTATCAGTTACAGACAGGTTTGTGCCGACCCCTCTGGACTTCTACTGCACACAGTGTGCATAAAGTCAGAGAGTACCCAAAAGCTTATAAGTTATACTTTGCCTCCTTCCTACAAAGTGCATTTTGAAAAACCACGGTAACATAAATCCATAACTCACGGAATGAAGTTGTGTTCACTAGTAGCCTTTGACCTTTCTTTGGTTTTGCTTATAGCAGAAAATAATGGCTTTATTTTTTTTTTTTGCCTTTGGAATATAGCGTGATGGCAAAAATTAGTAGCTGTCTTTACCAATCTATGTGGATGTTGAACTGCCTTTTTAAAAGAAGGCTGGTGTCCACTTATATTTATTATTATATATGTGTGTACACATATACATATATATCTATATATATGTAAAATATTTGAAACCTAGACTTTGACTTAAATGAGCAGAACTTGTAATGCTGTTGTTTTTAAATGCTATGTTTTCTTGTTGGTAGACAAATCAGAGAATTTCTGTGCACGTAGAAATTAGAAAATAATATGGCTCCCCCCTGCCCCAACTTAAAAGCAGTTCAGAGATCTCTTATTTTAAATTTGTTTTTTTTTAACGCTTATTTATTTTTGAGACAGAGAGAGACAGAGCATGAATGGGGGAGGGTCAGAGAGAGAGAGGGAGACACAGAATCGGAAACAGGCTCCAGGCTCTGAGCTGTCAGCACAGAGCCCGACGCGGGGCTCGAACTCATGAACTGAGAGATCATGACCTGAGCCGAAGTCAGACGCTTAACCGACTGAGCCACGCAGGCGCCCCAGAGATCTCTTATTTTAGATTATCCTAAGTTTCTATGTAAAAGCTACGGGTTGTAATGGAGATCAGACTTTTGTATGTGTAACAGGTTGTCAGCTATAATTAAACAAAATGCCCAGAGCTTCCCAGCTGAACATATATGACAATGAACCAGTGATCAAAAAATTGTTGTTGAATGAAACAATACCAATAAGCGACATCTGTGATTGCTCAGAACCTCATACGGTTCTGGCATGCATCTACTTTTCTATAAATCTTGAGCTTCAAAGAGGCTGAAAATTCTTTTTGTATTGATTTTTTGTGGTTGATTTTGTTGAATAAAGCTAATGTGTGCAGTTGTTGAGAGCGAATATAGGAGGGGCATTGGAAACATGTGGCATTTGTCTCATTTCCAGGACAATAGACTAATACCTCTGAAAAGAAAAGTGATTCAGAATATGATATAGAACATATGCTAGAGTGGATCACCAAGTCCTGAATTCATCTTGAGCATGAAATGTTAGTACCTCTGAGAATATTCCCTGGAAATCCAGAAACGTCGTCTGGTTCTGACACGTTTCTTTTTCTTTCAATAAACATCAGATCTGGGCTGGTGCTAGCGTTAAGCCCTCGGGTGGCTGGAATGAAGCTGCCATCCGGAGAAATTCCACTATTTATCATACCAGCTTCACGGGTGACTTAAATAGTCCTCCCCCAACATTTTGACACAATGCAATTATTTTGCTTTAGACAGTCAACATTGGTTTGTTTGAAAAGGTTGTTGCTAAAAGTACCATCTTCAGATAAATGTGCTCAGATTTGTATTTTAGATGTTTTTCACAGCTACGCTTTTATAAATAGGTTGGAAATAGCTAGATACTGATTTATGGTTGACAGCTAGTTTTAGTGGTGTTCAGAATTTCTGCAAGGATACTTTGACTTGTTCCCTTGAGTCTTTACAGCTCATGAAAACTCCAAACAGTTTTGAAGACAAGAGGAAGAGAAAATATTTAACACAATATGTTCAAACCTCACTGGGTTATCTTGTTCTAGATTTTCCAAACCAGCTTAAGTGTCATACAGTTTTTCCGCAATTGTTTATTTGAACATTTATTGCAATAGTTTCGGTGTGATCAGTGGATAACAGAAGGCCCACTTGGTGCCCGATTTAGACCTGGGAATGCCTAGGGCACGTGCTCTTTACGCCTTGTGTTTGTGTCATTTTTCCTGTTGGTTAAGAACATGGATTCTGGAGTCTGTGTCTCCCAAATGGGCTCTGGAGGAAATGTTGCCCAAGTTAGTAACTTCTTTTGTTTCGGTTTCTTTGTCTGTATGAATATGGAGGCTGATAGTACCTACTTCTTAGGGAGGTATGGGTGTTAAGTAAATTAGTGCACCTAAAGATTTTTGAAATGATTGAATTATAGGGCATCTGTGATAAATATTATCTTCTATTACATGTATATGTATGTGTATGTGAATATATGTATACCCACACGTGTATGTGTGTATGTGTTCATAACAATATGTAGTGGAAATAGACATTGATAAATCTAAAATAATTAGTGTTCCTTCTTATATCTTATTCCTATTCCCATCATCGGTTGTGTGGAAATTGCTGTATCACCAAATATGTGTTGAATAACATAAAATACTAAACTAGTCCCTTTATCAAAGATATAAAGACAATGCATGAAGCTGGATGCTTTCAAGATTTTTCACTTACCCCTTTTCCTTCATTTTATCCTCAAATATTTTAACATATTTTGTAAGTCTCGAGAGCATTTAAGTTACTTGAATGATCCATCCAGAATCTTCCAGATGTGTTTATATAATTCATGATGTGTGGGCATTTCTCTGTGGCGGTTCTACGTGGATATCAGGTTTGAGCAAAAGGCACAATAAAGGATTTAATCCAACATTTCTATTTATTTCCCTTATGAAGAGAGTGGTCTTCCTACTACCTGGTAACTTTTGCCTCTTCAAGCAGGGTTTCTTGGTGCCTCCAATAAATGATACTTTCCCACCATTCCTTCACATGCTCTGCTGTTTGCACAATCTCCCCAAGGTTCTTGTGTTTCTCTTTGTCAGCCTCTGTGTTAGAGTATGGTCACAGACATGGTGTGGGTAAAAGGCAAAGAGGACATCCATGCTGGAAATTCGGGGAGACTTTTCCTCCCAAAGATGAAAAATGTTCTGGACTCCCTCTCTGCCTCTAAACCCGAAGATGGTGCGTGTCACTTGACTTTGCTCTGTCAGTGCTCAGCACAGAGCAGTAACTACTCTTCCTGTTTTACGTTTTTCATTTTAAAGATCCAATTAACGTCTCTTGAATATTGCAGTGGGCCTGCTGACCTAATAATTCTTTCATCCCTGATTTCCATCATTATCTCTGCTTGAAGTTACCTCACACGCACACCTCGGCCAGAGAATACGTGTGAAGGACAGACAGTCCCCTCTTACGGGAAAGGCTCATCTCATCTGAGAGCCGAGTCTCAAGTGCATAACGAATGCTATTTTCTCATTTTCGGGGGCATTTGTCAGACATGTTATTTTAGGTTTAGATGTGGTATCACCGACTGCAATAGCATGGCTGTTGTAGCCTTCAGAAATTCTGAGACAGGCACTGCCTGGGGGTGTCTAGGAACGTTCATCACTCATTGAGACTCCAGGTTCAGAAGTCCCGAACCTTTTCTCTCCAGGTCTGTTCCTTTGTCACTTTCTGTGACTCCCAACACCAGTCAGTGGTTTGCAGTGTGTTCTTTCTGATACAGAACCGTCACATCTCTGAGAAATATACAGTTCCTCATTCTCAGGGATTCAGCCAGTGAGAGCAAGTGTCAGTTTCCTGATGATGTCTGAAAGGATGACTTTCTGGGGGTGTCTGGGTGGCTCAGCCGGTTAAGCGTCTGACTTCGGCTCAGGTCATGATCTCGCGGTCCGTGAGTTCGAGCCCCGTGTTGGGCTCTGTGCTGACGGCTCAGAGCCTGGAGCCTGCTTCCGATTCTGTGTCTCCCTCTCTCTCTGCCCCTCCCCTGTTCATGCTCTGTCTCTCTGTGTCTCAAAAATAAATAAACGTTAAAAACATTAAAAAAACAAAAAGGTTGACTTTCCGGACTCCATTCCTGGGAGGCAGACTGCTGGTAAAATAAAGAACAGAGTAGACTAATAAGAATGACTATTTACAACTATTAATAAAACAATAAGAATAATGACTATTAACAACCCTTATTGAGAATCTGCTTTGTGCCAGACACTGTTGCAAGTGTTTTATGTATCGTAGGTCTGTTGAGTACAAAATAGCACAATAGCCCTGCAAGGTAGGTGTTATTTCTCCCACTAGGTAGGCTGAAGCCCAAAGGGTGGGAGATTCTTGCTTAACATGACCTACTACTAAAGAGAGAGGCAAAGTCTCCTGGTGACTGAATCTTTTTTTCTTCTCCCTGCAGAGAAGCTTCGCTGCTGAGATGCTCCGGTGAGTTTCGAATTTCTGGCACAGTGTGTTTTCGGGAGGAATTGCCCACTGATGGAGATGCCAAAGGGAGGGTCAGCACACTGTGAGATGGAATGAGACTTTCTGTGTCTCAGCCGGCTGGGGTCATCTGTGGGTGTGCAGTCCAAGGGGAAGATGTGAAGTGATTGCCACGCAAGGCCAACCAGGCTTCCTGCCTTCTCCACAGTCTGCTCATCAGGGGGCCTCATTTAATTTGTTGGGGTTTTCTTTTAGTAGTAAAATATACATAACTTCATAGTTATCATTTTAGCCGTTTGTAAGTGTACAATTCTGTGACATGAAATACATTTACAGTGTTGTGTAACCGTCCTATACTCAAAACTTTTTCATCATCCTTAACCAAAACTCTGTATCCATTAAGCAGTGGTTCTCAGTTCCCCCTCTACCCTGCCCTCCCCTCCCCTGTAACCTCTGTTCTTCTTTCCAACTCCATGACTTTGCCTATCCTCAGTATTTCAGATATACGTGGAATCATACTGTGTTTACCCTTTGGGTCTGGTCTCTCTAAGCGTGCTCTCAAGGTCCCTCCATATGCTTGCGTATATAAAAATTTAATTCCTTTTTATGGCTGAATAATATTCCGCTGTGTGTATATATCACAGTTTATTTATCCCTTCATCTGTTGATGGGCCTGGGAGGAAGTAATTGAATGATTTCCTCTCCCAATTCCTCAAGGAACCTCATGCCATACACTGCATACCCAGTGTTTTGTTTTGGAGAGTACGGAGTGCTTCATGGTGTCTTAGTCAGTTTGGGCTGCTGTTGCAAAATACCATAGACTGGGTGGCTTGTAAACCACAGAAATTTATATCTATGTGGTTCTGGAAGTCTGTGACCACAGTGCCAGCACTCTCGGGGTCTGGTGAGAGCCTTCTTCTGAGTTGGATGCTACTGACTTATAGCCACACAGAGCGGAGAGCAGAGAGAGAGGAAGCAGGCTCTCTTGTGTCTCTTCTCATAGGGACATTAATCCTACACATGATGGCTTCACCTTCATGACCTAATTACGTCCTAAAGGCCCACCTCCTAATACCATAACATTAGGGGTTAGGATTTCAGCATATGAATTTGGGGGGGGGCACAAACATTTGGTTCATAACAATGAGATCCTTCAGGTTGGGCCATATAAAGACTGGCAGTTTATAATCAGTTTCTTTCTTTCTTTCTTTCTTTCTTTCTTTCTTTCTTCTTTTCTTTCTTTCTTTCTTTCCTTCTAGAAAATGAGATACTTGTTTTTATTTATTTTTTTATTTTATTTTACTTTATTTTATTTTATTTTAGAGAAAGAGTGTGGGAAAGCACAGGGGAGGGACAGAGGGAAAGTGAGAATCTCAAGCAGGTTCCATGCCCAGCATGGAGTGCAATGTAGGGCCCAATCCCATGACTGTGAGCTCATGACCTGAGCCAAAATCAAGAGTCAGATACCCAACTGACTGAGCCATCCAGGCTCCCCTAAAATCAGTTTCTACCTGTTTATTGAGCCCCAAGTAGAGGTCTGTTGCTGTACTTGACAATAGGGGATGTCCATTAGCAAGTAATGAGTAAACTGCCTCCTAAGGAAAC